>NW_012151752.1:414122-438502 GCF_000956105.1 Propithecus coquereli
CTACAATAAAATTAAATGAGAAGTCAACAGCAATAAGATTACTAGGAAAACCCCAAATACATGAAATCACAGGACACTCATCTTAATAATTCATGTAAACATAGGTTTGTTGTGTTAACTGCATCACCATTATGCAAGTATAATTGCATATAAATCAAAACCATTGTCAATATTAAATCATACAGAATATATTCTCTGACTACAATAAAATTGAATTTGAAATCAATAATAAGTAGAAAATCCAATATTTGGAAATTAAGTAGCATACTTCTAAATAATTGATGAATTAAAGAACTCACAAAAATTAGAAAATAATTTGAACCAAATTAAAATACAATATTATATATCACAATTATGGGAAAAATTAATGTAGTTCTTAGAAGAAAGCTGATAGTTTTAAATTCTTATAGTAGGAAAGAAGAAAGATTTAAAATTCTCAAGTTGAAAAAGTAGAAAAGAGAAATGAGTTCCTAATTTAAGAAATTAAGAAAGAAAAGATCAAATTTAGACCAAAGTAGGTAGAAGGAATGACACAATACAGATAAAAGCAGAAATCTGTGAAAAAGAATGAGCATACAGTGAAGAAAAATCAAGGAAATTAAAAGCAAATTTTTTGAAAAAATAACTAAAATTGTTTACTTTCCAACTAGACTGATAAAGGATAAAAGAGAGAAGATACACATTGCCAATAAAAGGCAATTGTATGAGCATCTTTATACCAATAAATTTGACAAATTAAATAAAGTGCATAGATACTTTTTCAAAAAAACATAAATTACCAAAGCTGAAACATAAAGGAATGGAAAACAGGAATAGCCTACAACTTTAAAGAATGTTTCCACAAAGAACACTGCAAGCCCATATAGTTTAGTGTTCAAGTCCATCAATTTTTTAAAGGAAAGTATTACCCAGGTACTTTCAGAAAATATAGAAGAAAGGAGCACTTACCAACTTATTTTCTCAAGTCAGTGCAATTCTCTTACCAAAACAGAAAATATTCCCACATGAAAAGAGAATGGTAGCGTTTTATTTGATGAAGTGCTATGTTATTTAAATAAGTATATTTTGTAATTCTTATTATAGAATTATATCTTTGTTCAAATCCAAAAATGTAATGGATATTACAGGAACTGTTTATTTGGTTTACCATACATTATTAATTTTCATTGCTTGTTTATAATGACCTTCATTATTTAAAAAAGATATTTGCAAATAACAGATAAAGAATGTATAGCTAAGAAGAAACACATTTTCCCATTTGGTTAACAAATTTCTAGTTTTTGTATATATTTTTCTGTTTTTAATAATAGGTGCAAATATGCCTGTTAAATTAATTAATCATATAATCTTTCAAAGATTTGTTATATGATATTCTCAATCATCTTCAATGACCAGAAGTATGTTAATAAAGATAAGAGAAACAACTATAATTTATTTGTCTGCAATTATTTACTAAAGATGTAAATGAGGAACTGAAATCAATTATCTACAATATTCAATGTAATTCAACAGGTTAAGTGATATTATGGCAATTTTTATTTGATACAATTGAGTATTAATTGTTTAAGTAATTATGTGGTACAATTGAAGTTATACCAAGGTGTATTTAATTTCTAAGCACATGTTACAAAGATATAATTAATATTTGATAAAATAAATATTATTTTATAGCAAAATAATAATTGGTTCAAAAATAATATCATTATTTACTTAACCTCTTCCCTGGTTATCACTTACTTTGAATATACTTATTTCTATTTTTCAGTATAGTTGTCTAGAAGATTCATATTTTTGGCACTTTTGTGTGTGTATGTGTGTGTGTGTGTGTGTGTGTATGAAAAATGCTATTCCTGCAAGTCTATGACAAGAAGGTAAATTTTCAAAACAGATTTATATGTATTGTAAGGAAATTTTTATCTCCCTGGAAAGCTATTTTAAATAATTTACTATATAAAAATGTTAATAATATATCCTATATAGACTTATCCTATATAGAGAGAAGAAATTATTGCTTGGTTTTGTTTTTTGGTTTTTTTTTTTGATGTGCTAGCAAATGTGAAAGAATAGAAAATGTTGTGCTCAAAATTTTAACAAGAACATGGCTTACATTAGGCTATGAATGTCATAGTTAATTTATAAAAGTCATAGATTGTTAGACCTGAATAGAACATTAGGTATATTCTAAGATAAGAATGTTTAAAGATGATCATTTTAACTGTTAGGGCCTAGAGACCATAGGCAGCAAATAACCAGCCATTGGCTTCTGTATTATGCTTGCTTGCTTAAAAGAGTGGAAAGTTTTCAGCTGACCCTTACTGACCCCGAACCTGCTATCTCGCCTTCGTTAGGGCACCTAAGAATGTAAGGAAGAAAACGGTCCCTTTCGCACAGGTGTCCACGAGATAAAATAGTAACCTGGGCCAGAGGGTCAGAGCGCCCCGGAGCACTGAGCAGCCCAGCAGTACTTCCTGTGTGGAAGGTGATATGACTTGGATAAGGAGATGTCAAATGTATTTTAGCTAAGATTAATATTGTTATACTTGCTTCAAAGTAAAGTTGCAGCTGTGACTTGTAACTCCTACGGAACTCATCTAAGAAAAGAGGAGAATTCCCAAAATCTCCCAGACCATGTCGGCCCAAGATAAGATTGTACCATGGTTAGGACTAATGCTTTCTTTGCTTCTGTAACTGTGCTTATGCAAGCAATTAGATGATTTATCAGTGTGTGGTTTTTGTCTTTAAAAGAGCTGGCCTCTCCTGGCTTGAGACTGCTCTCTGTGCAGCCGTCTGTGGCGGTGCAGAGGGTAGTTGCTGGCCAGCTAATAAAGACTCATAATTTGGCTCAATTTTGGTCTTAAGTGATCTTTTCTCACACTTCGAACCATAACATTAACATCAAAACTGAGACCAGTAAAACAAAAATAAGCGTATTAACCTAGTTTTCTGCAATCCTACATTCCTTCACTCATTCTTCAACATTTACTGAACATTTTTGCTAGGTTCTAAGGATTCAAAACAAAACAGAAAAGACAACTCCCTTCCCCTTTAGAAATTATAATCTAACTATGGAGACTAAGGAGAAGAATTAACCCTTTTGTTTCAAATACCATCAACAATTCCTACCCTTTTCTTTCTCCCGCTTAGCAGCAGAGTGGTTTAGCTGTGCTGATCCCACTCTCTGTGTGAGCAGTGAGGCTTCCCCTGATACCAGCATACAGTATTTGTATGCAAACTCCTCAGCACAGTGTTCCAGGCTCCTCAGCCCTCTTCATCAACTTCCTTCCTGGCCCCGTGAGCTGTGGTTTTAGTTATTAAACTAGAGGGTACCTACCCCCTCTCATGTCAGTCTATAAATCTGAAAAAGATCAAAGGGGAAAGGAGCCCACTATTTTTTATTTATTTTTTTGTTTTTACAGAAAGTTTGCATTATTTATTTGCTCAGGTCACACAGTTAGCAAATCATAGAGCTGGACCAGGTAATTGGCTTCAGAGTTCATGCTCCTAACCATACTGAGGTCTGAAGGATGTACAGGCCAGGCGTTGCCTAGGCAAAGGGAAGAGGCAGGAGTGCTGCAGGCAGAGGAACAACAGGCACAGACTCCCTCTTGCAGCAGGAAGCACGAGAAATCTTGGGACCTAATGCTGCTGGGTGGAGCCAGAGCTCAGGGAGACTGGAAAAGTGAGGTTAGAGGAGGTGCTGAAGAGAAGGACAGAGGTTGACCATGAAGAGCCACCAGTCTACGTCAGAGGTGTTGATCTTTAGCCTAATTTAGCCTAAGAACCATGGATATCCATGGAGAGTTATTTAACAGGGAGGTCACATGTTTGGATTTGCTTTTTTTTTTTTTTTTTCCCTTCTTGAAATCAGCTTTATTATTGGAACTTCTTTTTCAGAAAAATAATTTCCACTTTTTTCATTAAGTTTTTACCACTGACCCCATCCCAACCTCCCTCCTTGGTTTCTAATGTCCTTTACATCTCTTTGTGCCTGTGTGTGCACATTATTTAGCTCCCAATTATAAGAGAGTACATGTGGTATTAGCTTTTCCATTCCTGAGATACTCCACTTAGGATAATGATCTCCAGTTCCATCCAAGTTGTTGCAAAAGACATTATTTCATTCCTTTTTATGGCTGAGTAGGACTCCATGGTATATATTTTAATATATGTCACATTTGCTTTAACCACTCATGAATTGATGGACACTTAGCTTGATTTTACATCTTTGCAATTGTGAATTGTGCTGCTATAGACATTCCAGTTCAGATGTCTTTTTGATAAAATGGCTTCTTTTCCTTTGGGAAGATACCCAGTAGTGGGATTGCTGGATCAAATGATAAGTCTACATTTATTAGTATTTCTTTGAGGGAACTTCATACGGTTTTCCACAGAGGTTGTACTAATTTGCAGTTACCCCAACAGTGTATAAGCATTCTTTTCTCTCTGCATACATGCTAGCAACTCTTGTTTTTTGACTTTTTAATAATAGTCATTCTGACAGGGGTAAGGTGGTAACTCATTGTGCTTTTAATTTACATTTCCCTGATGATTAGTGATGTTTAGCATCACTAATAATCAAGAGGAAATAATCAACAGAGTTAACAGACAACCTACAAAATGTGAAAAAATATTCACAAACTATACATCTGATAAAGGGTTAATATCTAGAATTGACAAAGAACTCAAACACATAAGCAAGAAAAAAAATCAAACAACTCCATTAAATAGTGGGCAAAAGATATGAACAGAAGTTTTTCAAAAGAAGATAGACAAATGGCCAAAAAATGTATGAAGAAATGCTCAACATTGCTAATCATCAGGGAGTCCCCACTTTTGAATACTTTGGACAGGTCATCCAGCTCTGCATGTCATTCTTCTGTAAAACAAGCAGAACCTAGAGGATCCAGTGTGCTTTCTCCCATCTCTGTCTTTAAATTCTTTAAATTTGCACACTCGATCTTATTTACCTTAGACCAAATGGGACTAATGGTGCTTGTAATGATTATTAATTGATCTTCTTAACACACCTCCTTTATTATATCAATGCATGTTTTCACAACCTAAATTATTTCTCTTTGTATTTAGTCTACCTTTTTTCCTGGTATCCAAGGTCTTTAACCAGTTGACTCCATTTAAATACACATACTTACACCCCCCCCAACACACTCTATTTGTTATTAGAAAACAGCCCCCCATTATAGTCAAATCAAATTCCACATAGGCCACACACCAAACATTGCACTTCATTTGTCCTTTTTGACAGTGACTTCCCCTTTGCAAATCTAATATTCATTCCTATAGGTCACAGCTTTTAACGTGGTTTCCCTTGAAGATTTATTTGTTCAATATTGCTCCAAATTGATCTTCTACAGCTTGCATCTTACAAGTTGCAGACATGTGCCTTTATCTTGTATGACCTTTCTACTAACTTAGCATATATATGTTAATGAGTCAGCGGGCTATTTCTTTCAGGAAGCAAAAAGTAGGAAAACTAGGATAAAATAAATATAGTTGTTGTATGAATAAATGATCACAAGAGCATTTTAGAATATGTAATTTATATGTTTTATAATAATCTTTGGGAAATCTGAATACGTGAAATAAATATTTTTTTTCTAATAGATATGGAAAAGGAACTGGTGTATTGGAATCAGAATACATATGTTTTATTCTTATTCTATCATTTATTAGTTATGTGTGGTTTTAAATTTACTTATCTGAACTTTCAGTTCTATGAACTATATAATAACCAGTTGTCTTCATTTTAATAGTTGAATATGATAACTCATAATGGGTTTTCTTTATCAAATATTAACCATTATATACATCTAATACTTCACTTCTGTTTTTATCTAATTTTTGTCTCAAAACTTTTATAGAATTCCATGTCTATAATTTCATTTCAAATACCATGATATTTTAAAATACATTACATTTTCTTGCATTTGTCTTTTTTTTCTTCATGCTATTACTATTTTAGGAATAGAAGTTTGAATTTGCACTCTTTAAGGGCAACATACTGGAGTCTTTATTATGACACAACATCTTAAACAGGGTGCCTTGCATTTAATTAACATAAAGGGACTATAATTAGTCATTAATGTTTTGACTACATTTTAGTGAATATTTTATAAAGTGTAGAAAATAAAAGAATGTCTGTTAAATGATGATGGGAACACTATCTTTAGTTGTTAGTGTGGTTATTCTTTAAGGCATTTCTGTTCTTTCTCCTTAATTTCTCTGAAAAGAAATTGCTAGATCCTCCAGTGCATGTAATATGTAAATGTCAGGATTCAGTGTTGTGCAAGAAAGTATCTTTTGGAACAGAGATTTAGTGAACTGAAAACTGCAAAGTTGACAATACTGTGGGCCAGTATTGGAAATAATGAAGAATCATAAATTAACAATAAAGCTAGCCTTATGAAATATAATGTAGGAGTCTTACAACTATGTGTCACCTCTTTCTGTGACCAAAATAAAAGATAGTTGCTTCTGGCTCGTTGTTAGATACTACCAAAAATTATGCATGTATCTAGTGCATACATTATTTCTTGTTACCTTATTTAATATATAAATGAATATGAACAGCTCTAATAGGCCACATAAGACCATGTCTCTTATAAAAATGTGTAGAAACTTTGTTTTGCGATTATGTTTCTCTTATTTTTGCTTGATAGTTAAATGTGTCATAAATGAAACCTAAAAGCACTAATGGGAGTGTATGTAATATGTACTGAGGGGTTAGCTCTTCAGAAGTGTTACAGTTAGTAGGACTTTTTAAACTCTTATTTCTGGTCAAGATGTTTACTGTATTGTATTTATTAATCTCCAGAATTAGTGCATATATCAGTTTTATTTTATTAAAAACTGCCAAGAATTAAAGTCCTTAACAATTAGAAGATGGCATCACAACTTACTATTTTTTACTTGAATCTCGATGTATTATGATAACACTATCATGTATACAAAATGAGGGAGAAAACAATCTTTCTTCTTTGATCTGAAAGAACTATGACTATTCTCCAACCACAGGTACTCACTCAAGGCTTTTCTTTAAAAAAAAAAAGTGTCCTCACTTTACTAAAATGAAGACTGAACATGACACTGAATAATACATGTCATTGCAGTTAAGAACATCACCACCAGGGATTACCTTTTAAAAGTAATTATCTCATGGTATAAAACCAAAACCTACATAAAATCTTAATTTTTTTGTAAAAATTGATTTCCATGAGTTTCTCATTGGTTGGAGAAAAAGAAAAAAAACAATGCCACCAATAGCTTCATGAATTGCATTTTTGTGATTTATTATATTTTCTATAGTTTTGAACATAGTTAATTACTTTCTATTAACCATAATTGATATTTCATAAGATTAGTAATTATAATCTTCCTTTTAAAGTTCTCTACCAAATAATGTTTATCAGCAACAATTTTATTTCAAATGATTTCTGAGTCAAATTCTGCTTGATTCTTAGTCTCTACTTTCCTTTTCTTCACAAGTGCTGACCTCAGATGGAAAGTACAACTCCTTTGACTTTTTAGAATTGTGTCACTTTCTAGATGAGAGGTTTCAGGAGTGTTGGCTTAGCCAAGTGAGCCTCCTTTCACCCTTGCTAGTGGGCCACATTCCATGTGCTTTCCAAAATTGGGTTCAGCTTTACTCCTGCTAAGCCTCATCTCTTTCGCAGAGACAAACTGGAGGCTTTCCCCTGAACTCTAATCATTCCATGCTGCCGTTGACTGTTGGTCTTTTCCAATTACGATTGCATCTCTGGAAATGTAATTATGAACTTCTCACAATCACAGGGCTTGCACAAAAATTGTTCTCCATTGCTGCATATTGACCTGTCTTGTCCAGATCATTCCTGATGTTTTGGTATGGGAAATTCAGACCTAATAAAAAAATGTCTACATCTAGTTCTGAGCTCTTGGGATCTTCCCATTTCACCGAAATTGATGAAAGTTTCTCAAACCAAAGTTTTGCCATATTACATGTAATAATGATATGAACAGACAATCTGACATAAGGAGGCAGTAACAGTGATAACTCTGTTGGATTTGAATGAACTATTTGTTAGAGATCTTCAAAAATAGCTGTTCCAGAGCTATTATAATTATCTTGGCCTTTCTTCCTTCATAGAGTATTTGCATTTCATTTATTTTTTCTTATATATTCTTATTTCCACAAGGATCAAATCACTCATTTTTAACCACTATCTAGGTCTCTATCTGCATCTGAAATTTATTGACTACATATTGGTCCTAGGGATTAAAAATTCAATGTGGAGTCATAAAATTAAAACTGCTTTCGTATTTCTTATGCTCGGATCCGTATTTACAATTTTAATTTTTTAACTTTTTATTTTTAATTATTATGGGTCCATAAAAATTACATGTATTTAGGGGGTACATGTGATATTTTGATACATATAGGAGTTTCTTTTAAATTTAAATATAACTGGTTGAAACAAAGAAAACTCATTATATTATGAAATAGTATGATTTAGGGACTTGCAAACTCTAGCTATTTATTAGCTCTATATGTTCTCCAGCTCTCAATTATATTAGCAACTGCTTTTAGATTATTTTTGGCACCCTACTATTTCCTAAATTCAACACGCACAAACCTCAACTTATTAATTTCCGTTTAATAAACTATAAACTTACTCAACATATCTAGCTTTCTGTATAGTAATAACATATCCAAGTAAAAAAAATTTGTGAAACGATTTTTTGTTTTTGCTATTCATGCAATATGTTACATATTTTTAAAAAGACAAAACAAAATTTTACAAAAAGATTTAGAATAAAAATATACCTGCCTTTATTTTTCACTTTAGTCATTAATTCAACAATATTTTATGAGTGCCTATGCAATACTAGGTATTGTTCTAGACCTGGGAATATAGCAGTATGCAGAATAGATAATTCCCTGGCCTCCTGGTAGACAGAGATAATCAATAAACAAAATGTAAATGTATAGCATGTCAGACTGCAATAAATACCCTGGATTGACCTCTACTGTAACAAAATGAAAATGTTTATTTCAGTTAAGAAACATTCATCCTCAAGTCACAATGGTTTAATTGTAGCTCTTGGCCTGCATAAAAATACAAGCAAATGCAATAGTCTAAAACTAGTACTTCTAGAATTATGTAATTTATACTCCAACAGTGGAATTGAGGCTGTCACAATCTCACTCAGTTCCTTTTAACCTTCATTACAATAAGAGATTTAAAAAATGCACACATGTACATTTTAAAGGGCTCTCCAACTCTGCACAAACTGTAAGAAAATAGCAAATGAACAACTAAACAAATAAAAACAAAAATCGGATAAATCACTATCCACCCTGCCAAGAATATGTGCATTCACATGAATGTACGGTAAGTGAAGATTTTTTCCAAAAGATACGCTGCCGACACAACCTGTTACATTAGTAGGCCGGGATAGTTACCTTCTTTTGCCATATTTTTTCTCAAGTGTCTCTATTTTGGAGCATATCTGGATGTATTTTTGCATAAGTACTCATTGAGTATGTGCTTTTTTCTAAGAATAAGTATTGTCTCTCAAAGTAAAACAAATTCTTCATCTATTTAAAGAGAAAAATAATATGGAATTTATAAATAGCCAGATTATTATATTTTATTTTTTATGCTCCTCATCAAAGGCAAACAAACAAAAATAGTCTCCAGAGTCCAGGCTCACGCAAGGTGCTGTGACTTGAATGTTTACACCAGAATTCATCATGTTGGAATGTGACCCCCAAGGTAATGATATTAACAGGTAGGGCCTTTGGAAGGTAGTTAGGTCATTAAGGCCTCCGCTCCCCACAGCAACAGATAGGATTGGTGCCTTTATAAGAGGACTTGAGGGAGCAAATTTATTCCCTTTTGTCCCTTCTGCCCATTAGCATACAGCAAAAAGGTGCCATCTTTGAAGCGGAGAAGTAGCCTTCTCCAGACTCTGAATCTGCCAGCAATTTACTCTTGAACTTCCCAGCCCTCCAGAACTGCAAGGAATAAATTTTTATTATTTATAAATTGCCCATTCTAAGTTATTTTGTTATAGCAGCCGAATGGACTGAAACAAGGTAAACATATTACATAGATAAGGACATTGTGGGTCCACAAGGAATGTCCCTTCCGTTCTCTTATCTCCTCCATTACATCTCATAACTAGTTGCATGACTGGTCTCCAGCCGATCAACCTAATCTTTATTGCTTACATGTAAAGAATATCCTGCAATGTGTTTACTATTTCAAATAAAGAGACGTATTTTCCTTTTAAAAAATATCACCCTTATCATTATATAAATTTAGATGTCAAACTGTCCTGAAAGACATTTGTTTTTCTGTCATTATTAGGATCATTTTAGTTTGAGCTCTGTAACTATTTTGTTAGTTAGCTCAGAATCATAATATACACAGATTAGTACAAAGTAGGTACTTGATAAATTTTTATTGATACATTGCCTGATGAATTTAGACATCTTTCTAAAATAAACTGTTGTATTATGTATAACTGTACTTAATGCATTTGAGCTTTTTTGAACTCTTGGATGAAAGCTTCTGTCAAAATAGATCATATTTATACAAAATGCAGAGATTTGACTTTAAAATAATATATATATATAGCAAAGAGGAGTCCCCAGATGAATTTAGAGAGAGAGATGATAAGGTATGAATGACAGGAAAGTATGAGTATATTTATAGCATAATTTTCAGGAGACAGGAAAGTCAAAGAAATGATTAGAATATTGGAAATTGAGTGACAGGATTTTTCCAAATGATAGTGAACAGGCGTGTCAAAAAATCAATAAGAATATTCTCGTAGGGAACAAAGTAGAAAAACTGTATTTTATGAGGAACGGTATGTTAAAAACATAAGTGGATAAACAAAGTGGTGTGAAAATCATATATGATTATCTAAAAATAATATTGTAGTATATGAGAATACATTCTGAGTTTTCAAAAACAATATAAATACTATGTTGAAATTTTAAAAAGCTAGAGGCAAAGAGAAATAACTTTTCAGACTAGGATTTTTTTGTTTGTTTTTAAACACAAGGCCTTGCTCTGTCGCCCAGGCTGGAGTGCAGTGTCAGGATCATAGCTCCCTGTACCCTCAAACTCCTGGGCTCAAGCAATCGTCTGGCCTCAGCCTTTTGAGTAGCTGGGACTATAAGCATACACCACCATGCCCAGCTAATTTTTTAAAAATTATTTTCATAGGGACAGAGTCTTGCTATATTGCGTAGGTTGGTCTTGAACTCCTGGCCTCAAGTGATCCTCTTACCTCAGCCCGCCAAGGTTCTGGGATTACAAATGTCAACCACCCCACCTGGCCAAGACAATTAGTTTTAATAGAACTGCTAATTTAAAAATTATATAATGCAAAACTTTCATATATTTACATTCTTTTTTCATATGTATTAAGGTAAAATTCATGTAACACATGATTAATCATTGTAAAGTGTATAATTCTTTGGCATTTAGTCCATTATCAATAATGTGCAACTACCACTTTTCTCTAGTTTCAAAACTTTTTCATCACCCTGGGAAAACATTCTGTACCATGAAATAATTACTCCCAATTCCTACCTTCCACACCCTGTGGCAACCACTAATCTGCTTTCTGTCTCTGTGCATTTGCCTAATGTGGGTAAATCATATAAAATTAATCATATAATAGGTGATATCTTGTGCCTGTCTTCAGAAGAGGAGAAATGATATTAAATAATTTAAACTAAAAGGTTTGAAGAAAATATTTAGAGTAAGGCCTCTGACAAAGATAACAAGAGTAAAATTTTTGGTCTAGTCAATTGCATTGTGTGGTTATTTTGACTAGTTTTTTTTTTTTTTTTGAATGATCAGTGTGATTTATCAAAATGAGTAAATAATCATAAACATAATTTAAATCAGTGGCCCCCAACCTTTTTGGCAACAGGAATAGGTTTCATGGAAAATAATTTTTCCACTGACGGGGTGGGAGGGTGATGTTTCATGATGATTCAAATGCATTACATTTATTGTGCACTTTACTTCTATTATTATTATATTGTACTATGCAATGAAATTATTATACAACTCACCATAATACAGAATCAGTGGGATCCCTGAGCTTGTTTTCCTGCAACTAGATGGTCCCATCCAGGAATGATGGGACAAAGTGACACCCAAAGTGTGTTGCTTATGTCCAGTCTAGTCCATAATCTTGTTTTGGTTGCTGTCACTGCAGAAAACCCTGCTTCACAAAGATAGAATGTTGGAAATGGAAGGAGGCTCTTCAGTGGTTTTGTGGCAATGTCAGGATATTCCACCTTGACTTTAATCCAGAACATTTGAGATTTGAAGTTGTCTAAAACATAATTTTAAGGCCATGGTCATTTGTGACCTCAAGCAGTTGATCCTCTTGTAGCACAGACAAAGTTGATTCACCTGGCTTATTCATAAATGGGTCACAGATCCATCCTTCCCAGTTCTGGGGTCTTTTATGGTTAGGAAGTAAAGCTCAAACTCTTTTGAAAGCTGAGATAGGTGATCGTGCACCAGCTGAAAGAAAAAAAGGCCCTGGCTCAGTCTCTTTCAAAATTTCTGCTAAGATTTGAAACATGTCAAAAATGCCAATGTTCACTCGTCACTCCCATAATTCCAGTTTGGCTTTGAATGCAGCCACTTTATCTGCCAACTTAAACACAGTTGTCATTCTCCCCTAAAGTGACAGATTGAGTTTGTTGAGCAGGTTGAATATATCACACAAGTAAGCAAGTTTTGTGGCCCATTCTGTGTTACTGAAATGTGCTGCCAGTCATGACTGTTTCTTTAAAAGAAATCTCTGAAGTGACTGTCATAACTCAGAAACTTTGGCCAGTGACCTACCTTTAGAAAGCCATCTCACTTCTGTGTATGAAAGAAGGCGTGTGCTCTGCATCCATCTCCTCACAGAGCTGTGCAAACAGACATGAGTCATGGGCGTGTACTTTAATGTGGTTGATAATCCTGAAAAACATTGTTTAGTTCAGGTGACATTTTTCAGCTAGTCAGCATTTCTCTATGGATGACACAGTGCATAGACTCACATTCAGAAGCGACCTCCTCGACCCAAGTAGTGAAATCAGAAAGCCGTCCAGTCATGGCAGCTGCTCCATCTGTGCATATACTGACACAAAATGACCAATTCGGCTTTCCTGATATGTGATCATTCAAAGACTCGAATAGTTCTGCAGCTGTGGTGTTGGTTGGCAGCAAAAGTGCACATAACATATCCTGTGCACATCCTCCTGAAAAATACATTGCACAAAAACAAGCATTGTTGCCATGTTGTCAACATTGGTAGACTTGTCAACCTGGACTGCACACCATGGTGACCCATAATCCTCTCTAATAATTGTGCTTTGATATCCTCTGCTATTTCATAAATTCATCTAGTTAGGGTGCTAGCTGAAAGAGGAACACATGCCACCTTTTGAACTGCAGCTTCTACTAAAAGTTCACGGCAAATGTCCTTAGTAGCAGGCAGGATCAACTCTTCACCAATAGTAAAGGGCTTCTTGGCTTTAGCAATGCAGTTAGCCACTAAAAATGATGCTCTCAGTGCAGACACATTTGATGAAGTGGTGACCTTCAATAATTGCTTCGGCTCTTTGTGTTCATGTGTTTTTTTTTTTTTTCCTTTGAAAAATTCCAAAGGCTTGTCTTTTAATGCAGGATTCTTGGTCTCCTTGTGGTGAAGCAGTTTTGAAGCTTTCCTGGCTTCGTTGGATGGCTAGCTGGTCACAACATATTATTCAAAGCGGGATTGGAGAATGTGGGTCACCCGCCACAATGGACCTGTAATTTAAGTAGGACTCTTGGTATTTTCTTAAATGCAGCTTTCATTTTGTTGGCAGTCTTAGACTCTTCTGCTGTTTCATTATTGGATCTTTTCCTCTTTTCAAAGAACCTCTCCAGCAATGTTTGTTTTTTACTCATTTTTGCTAGGGTTAGCTTGCAGGCTTACTAAAACTGTGACTGAGACAAGTGCACAGTGCAGGAAAGAGACGCAGATGAAAGTGGTAAATAAAATAATGGGTGGGCCACATGGACTAAAATAAGTGTTGGGTTCTGACTTAAATCTTGCCACCAGATGCAGCTGTACAACTGAAGTAAAATGCTCCCTTGCCACTATAAAGCCTGCCACCAGAGGCAGCTTAATTGTCACTTGTCACTCACTGAGAGGGTTTTGATATGACTCCGTAAGTAATGGATTTATTATGGTCTCTGTGCAGTCAAACCTCTCTGCTGAAGATAATCTGTACTTGCAGCTGTTCCCCGCTGCTAGCATCACTGCCTCAGCTCCACCTCGGATCATCAGGCATTAAATTCTCATGAGGAGTGTGCAACCTAGATCCTTTGCTTCAGTGGTTTAAAGTAGGGTTTGGTTTGCACTCCTATGAGAATCTAAGGCTGCGGCTGATCTGCCAGGAGGCGAAGCTCAAGTGGTGATTGGAGTGAAGGGGAGCAGCTTAAATACAGCTGAAGCTTTGCCTATTTGCCTGCCCCTCACCTCCTGCTGTGTGGCCTGGTTCCTAACAGGCTATGGACTGGTATCAGTCTGCAGCCTGGGGCTTGAGGACCACAGATTTAAATAACTTATGTAGAAATATTAAAATGGGAAAGAATATGATGACAGATGAGGGCTAGTTTGGCACTTTCTCAACAGATTTATGCACTGTTTTGGGATAACATGTTAAGAACACCTATCAAACTATCTTGCAAATTATAGTAATAATTTGATAACTTTAATAAATTTGGGTCATTTTCAGTTATTGAATGCCTTTTCACGTAAAAACATTAATTTTCCTTTCATGGAATCGCAGAAAGTATCTGTCGCAAACAAATCTTCTTAAGACACCAATCCTTTCATACAAATCATCAAACGCAGAAACAAGAAAGGATGTCATATTTTCTCTTAAACTGAGACCAGTTCTGAATATTTACTTGTGTAATAAGGATGAATAACATCAGAGTTCTGATTCCAAATCCCTGAAAATGCTGTGGTTTTTCTGTGGCCAACAATGAGGAAATACGCTCTTTCCATGAGCTTCCTGTTGTTTCACTGCACAGCAGGCTTGAACATAATTTTCCAAGCTGCCACTTCGTATTGAGCATTGAGAAAGACGAACTGGACTTCCTTACCATGTTGAGAGTTAAAACTCAGTAAGTTATAGTGTTACTATTACCACATAAAAATGGATATAAAACCTAATACGCTGATTAATTATAATAACTTTCCTGTCAAATCTGAACCTCATTACAACATAAGTATACTAAAATGTTTTTTTGCATACCACTACTGGAAAAGAAATGAGTGAACGAGTGAGTGAATGTGTAAAGTAAGAATCTCAGAGGCCACCATAAAAAAATTTTTCAGGTTAGAGGATAAAAAACTATTATTATTTCTATGGCTACACGTCATCATTTATGAAAATATCTTTTCCTAGAAAGTTTTTTGTTTCCAAAAAATCGGACCTGTTTGAATATCAAGCTCTTATTTTTCAATATATTTAAACTTCTGTTTAAACTGTAATACATTTCTTTACTGTCTTCAATAGGAACTGATTCCTTCCTATTTTCGGCTTCTTTCTATCCATCCAAATTGTATCCACTCACAGACCTGTTAATACTATATTCTATTTATGATTGGAATCCATGTCTTTGCATATAAACCTCCTGTGCCGTCAACTATATAAAGACGGGCATAGGCATGTTGTTTACTGCTTTTGCCCCAGAGATTTGCAGAGCAAGTGGCACATAATTGGTGTCATTATGCATCTGCTGTATTGATCACAATATGTGATGAATGAATAAATGGGTGTATTAGAAACAATGTTAAGTTGCAACGTTCTGCATGCTTAATAACAGTTTTATAGTATTTTTAAACAAAATTTTAGTATTTTACAATTATTTTCATCTTTGTCCCACCAGTGACTCAAATGTTTGAAATCTATTCTGAATCCAGAAAAATTTTACTAGAGATCTGTCTTCCATCATCATTTCGATAAAATTATTTGAGGTGATTTTGTGGTCATGTCTCCAACGGCAAAACGATTTTCAGAAATTAGGCATTTGGGGAATGTTATGTGACCTATCCAGACCCTGGGCTGTGCGCCCGTCCCTCAGATGTTGTATATGTTGGCTGCTGGGGTGTACAGATGCCACCTATCTAAAGCGTCACTTTCGGTCAGACTGTGATAACGTACGGTGAGCAGTTAAGCACTCAACTCCCCATCTAGGCCTTCAATACTCAATAAATGACTGAAAGAAGTTGAAGTCTTTTTTTTTTCTCAAATTGTAAAAATCTTGGCTGACACCTCCCTGTGGGACCAGAGTGATGCTACTCTCCATTCAAGACAAATCATTAGTCAGCTCTGTCACCCTTTCCTGCTTCTGTCACTTCCTTTTTCTTAAAGGACCCTCCCTCAATAGATCACGTCCACAATAATCCCCAAGACTCTACTGCCAAGGGATATTATCAGGAACCACTGATGCCTGAAAGAGTCCTAGGATCAAACTCTAAGGATGAGATTAATCTGGAAGTGGTCATACACCAGGTAGATTGCAAAGAAGACCACATCACTGGTCATAGGTAGACTATTGATAGTCTTCTGATTTGTAGCAGTGTGATTTTCGCCTGTGATGACCTGGAACAGAACACAGGGCATAAAGAGATGCTCTTTACCACAGCTTGTGAATTATCCTTGTGAGTGAGGGGAATGGAGAAAATGGCATCTGTAAGAAATATGGAATTGGGTGGCTTTTTATGGCTTTTGATAACTGATACTGATGCATTTAAGAGAAAAAATGTCAGACTTTGATTAATCAGCAAATTAAAACAAAGTTTAAGTGCCACAAATATTCTGGGACAGCATCTAAGGACACTCATCTCCTGTAGCTGAAAGTTAGACACATAAAATAATTGTTAAGAGTGGCAGAATTTCAAAAAGTGATAAAGTCCTAGGCTAGAGAATGAATACTCTTGTATCAAAGGGCCATTGCAGGGAAATATTGGGAAACTAAAATTTGGAATGGGGATATATAGATTTTTTATTTTTGAGAAAGCTGAATCTCCAGATTCTCTTGGATGCTCCAAGCATGCTGAAGTGACTCATTCCTTTTTGTTGAAAGATAGAGACTTTTTTTTTTTTTTTGGTTTCCTTTATTTGAAAACCATAAAGAGAACTGAATAAAGTAGATGCCTTACAATAATGTGAGTCTTCCTTAGGATTCGCCCCATTTCCTCTTCTGGCCATCAGACCTGGATTGGAGGGTCAAATCTCAACATCACCTGCCTTGGGAAATTCTGGGAATGCTAACGTGGGGAGAGGGAATCTCTGGTGATGTCCCTGCAGGACGCAGCTCACATGTTCTAGAATAGCTTGCCTGGGGTGGGTCCTAAATGTTGGGATTGATATATAAATATATAAAATTGGATAAGAAAGGTTTTGGTTTGGAGTACTGTCCGGTAATACAAGATTGACCTCCTTAACAAGGGTCCAGGGAGATGGATGTTTGGAAGCTTAATAATAACAAAGACCCACATTACACGGAATTCAGAACTGCTGTGGCAGACTGTAGTGAGAGGGAGGAAGAAAACTCAAAGAAGTGGGCATACTAGCATTTAATTAACATTCAAATTTAGTTAATATATCAAAATGCAAATAAAATGGCAATGGCTTTAACAAGTGAGTTGACTGCTAAATAGATTGAGATTTGTGAATATACCTATTAAGTGTAGTATTCGTTAAACATTATTCATGAAGTTTTCATACTGTTTTACTCATTGTTAATAAAATGACCATAGAGACACTGTTTTGCCTCTTGAAATTATTATAGAAACATAACTCACTAGATAGAAACGACGTGGCTAGATAGCTGTGTTCCCAAATTGGTTAAAGTGTCTTTCTCATAATGATCTCTCATTATTACTAGTTACGTTACGTACAAAGGACTGTTTTCATTTAAAGCTTCAGAAGGAATGTTATACATTTCTTCTTACATAACATCATTCAGTGCGTGATGGCGATAAACTCCAAGCTTTGTCATGTGTTCATTTAATGAGAATTAAGGAATTAGAGATTAGGAGTACTTGCTTTTGTTTTTTTTTTGTTTTCTTTACCATTAGTTTTGTAAATTAGTTAGTTCAGCATTAGAAGAAGAGGACTAGGTAATGTAGAATGAATGGAAAATAGAGTTAATTTCATTTATTTGACCCTCTCCATGGCAAATACATTCAGATTTTTATTTTTAAAATTTTAATATTCATATATTAATATTATATTTATGTACAAATATAAGCATATGTTAGCAGCAAAATCAACAATCAGTTATTTTCTCCTAGTTAATTTGTAATAGGTAAATTAGAATGATCATAATTCAGCGAAGACGTATGAAGGCTTAATGAGGAGTCACTAGCCCTTGTACATGTGGGAATACAGTTAATTTTGCCAAAAGTAAATATTGCCATCAGATAGCATTTCCTGAAAGGAAAACTTAATAAAGTTTAACAATATTCATCATAAAAAATACTTCATCATTAAACCGGTTTTAAAGAACTTCAGAAACTATTTTTCTGAACTAGAATAATACAGATTAGGATTGCAGATCATTGTTTTGCTATTACTTTCATTTTTTTATGCTCAATTAATTTATATGATGGAAGGGGTGTTTTTAATGATATTTTATTGGGATAAATTTTTAAAATCTTTCCTGAAGACAGCAATCCCTGTTGCATAGCATTGACAAATCTAACCTCTATAAGACTGAGGGAAAATATAACAAATAAAGAATAAAAAATAGTTGTGATGGTCAAACATTCCTTCAAAGACCTTTAGTAGTGCTAAGTTAATACTAAGAATCTTGGAGAAGCACAGCATTCTAGCATATTTAATTTACTCTAACAGTGTGAAAGGTCAATTGGAATAGAGTAGTTGACTATATAATGACACTAAATTGCTATTTTGATTTCATTGGTATTTTTCTTGCCACCCAGGTCACACAACAGGCTCAGTTTTAATATTTAAACTGAACACTTTTCTTTTGTATCCACCTAGACCAGGGGTTGGCAAACTACAGCCTGTGGGTCAAAGCCAACCCACCACCTGTTGTTGAAAATAGTTTCATTGGAACATAGCCACACTCACTGGTTTATCACCATCTGTGGCCGCTTTCATGTTACGGTGACAGAGTAGAATAGTTTCAACAGAAGCCATATGTCCTACAAAACCTAAAATATGTATTATCTTGTCCATTACAGAAACAGTTTCCTAATCTGACTTAGACTGTTAATAATCACAATGTTGAAAATAAAAAGTGTACATAGAACTAAAATTAAAAATCTAAACTTTTAACACTTCTCACAATTCCAGGAAAAGAAGTAACATCTTTAAACTGGTTTATTAATTTATTTTAAAATATTTTGTGATTTTAAAGAGGAAAAATTTTAAAAACATATTTGTTTTTTTCCCAGTGGGTTTCTAAATGGGTTGTGACAGTTTCATAGTATTAGTCAAATTGTGAAGCAGTCCAAGTTGTTTTGTTGAAAGCCTACTTTTTTTTTTCCGGGAATATTTTTATAAGCAATACTGAGTTAGAAAAAAAGAAAAAGAAAAATCCAATTTCTCACTCTATTTCCTATTTTAATTTGCATTATTTTCACCTATATAGTAAATCCATTTATTTCTTTAGTTAATATATATACTAAAAATCATATCATTATGTATAATTCAAAATGACATCCAAGATCAATCACTTCAATTCACCATTATTAATAAAAATTCCTTATGCCCAAAGCTGAGTTTTTCTTATTCACTTCATTTAAAAGCACTAGGTTCCTATTGAGACATAAATTATTTTTTAAAATATATTGCATAGCAAATATCATACTCTATTTAAAATTTGGGGCATAGTCTTTTATGGATTAAAGCATATGAAAACATAATAAGAGAACAATGACTACATCATAAACTATAAGAAATAGAACAGTCAAAGGCCAGTAGGTGGGAATGATAACATACTTTTTTCCCCTTCAATTCGTTTCAATAAACTAATGTTCATAGAGACCTATGAATGTTGGGCACTGCACTAAAAATTAGAGACAGAGTGATTAATAAATCACAGTCCATGACTGTCAAGGAGCCTTCACTGTATTTTTAATATGAGAAATTGACTTGCATCATATTTATCTATTATACTATAACAAATCAGTAAATAACATTGGATTTTTGAATACATGATAGCTGAGAGCATGACAGGTTCACAAAAATTATTGACAGCACTCAATATTCATTCAATATAATTTAATTTCTACAATATGGCAGGCAGCATGAGACCCATTACCATTAAAATGGTGAGCAAAACAGACATTTTTTTTTTTCACGGAAATTAGAGTTTACTAAGGAAAATAGAATCACTCAGATACTATATGAAATACCTTCTAAGCCAAATGGCCAGCCAAGCTGATTAATGATAATTTCTCAGGTAGCGTCTTCTAAACAAACTGATCCTGGTGCAGGTTTCCCAGAGTCTTACAGTCCAGAGAATCCTTAGTGTTTAGGTAATATTTTCATGGGGCTCCTAAGCCAAAAGAAATATCTAATAGTCCCATGTATTATGGTGTTATGCCCACACAGCTTAATAAGTATTTATACCCTAAAACTTCTTAGCATCTGTTCGACAAACATTGCAATCCAGTTAAACACTGACAGGCTTCTTTCCTGTTCCACGTGGATTTTCATGTGCCACTCACTTTTTATTCTGCTGAAAACTTAGTTTTTTAAAGATACAACACAAACATTGCACTAAGAGCTTACGTTATAGCAGTAAAAGAAAGAAAGTGAGAAGAATTTAAGTCTTAATAGGACTTGCATTTTACTGGGTGTGGGATGGATAGAAAACAGAAAATAAATTTAAAAAGTAAATTTATTTTAGAAAGAGATAGTTGTCATTGAGAAAGTAAAGGAGAGGAGAGGATGATTAAAATATAACGTACAATTTTGAATGAGGTGATCTAAAAAAGCTTTTGAGAATGAGACATTTGGCAAAGACTTGAAGAAAATGAAAGATTGAATTGTCTCGTGAACATTTGTTATAGGGTGAATGTTTGTGCCCACCCCCAAATTCATATGTTGAAACCTAACTCCCAAGGTGATGGTATTAAGAGGTGGGGCCTTTGGAAGGTGGTTAGGTCATGAAGGTAGAGCCTCATGAATGGGTTTAGTACCCTTAGAAAAGTGATGCTGGAGAGGTCCCTTGCTCTCTTTTACTTTGTGTCTAGGAACAAGGAAGTGGGCCCTCACCAGACACCAAACTTGCCAGTACCTTGATCTCAGACTTCCCATCCTCTAGAACTGTGAGAAATAAACTTCTGTTGGTTATAAGCCACCCAGTGTATGACATTTTGTTGTAGAAGTCTGAGTATTCTAGACAGGGAGAAAAACAAAGGCGATGACCCTGAAGCAGATATAAATCTATCTAGTGCATTCAAGAAATGTAAAGAAAGCCAGAGTGACTGGAGGTGAGTGAGAAGGTACACATGGGAGAAATGATTCTGGACAAACTAAATAAGACATTAGAACTCAGTGTAAGGACTTTGGTTTCTACTCTGATGATAAAAGAGCTATTAAAGTGCTTTGAGAAGTAAGATTATGTAACCCACAGTTTACCTGTATCACTTGGTAGCTTTGTGGAGATGAGAGTTTGTATGGGGAAGCAGAAAGAATAGTTAAAATACCATTGAAATCCAGGCTAGAATTGGTGACATTTTATATAAGGATAATAGTAGTGCAGATGGAGAAAAGTAGCTTTATTCTTAATCTATTTTGAATTGGAGGCAATATGACTTGCTGATGAATTAGATTTGGACTGTAAGGGGAAAGGGGGACTCAAAGACAACTCCCACTTATTTGTATGAGCTACTAGGAGGATTTAGGGTCATTCTAAGGAGGAGTCAGGGAAAAAGAATGAGCCTGGCATCAGATTAGTAATACGGGGATGCTTACAAAACATACAATTTTCCTCTAAGACCATCCTCAAATATCTTTCCAAATATAGCACCTGCAATTTCCCCTTCTACTACATCATTCTCTTCAGCACAAAAACATCTACAATCTCAAATAAGTTGTCTGTACTCATTACCTCCAATTATTTCTTCCCATTGACTAATAAACCCATTTTCGTCACAGTTTTACAACAACTACATAATACTTTTTTAAAAAAATAGACATTTACTTCTACATTGGTAAACTCAATGGTTAGTTCTCAGTCTTCAACCTGCTTAACCTGTGAGCAGCTATTGACAAGAGTTTTACTTTCTCTTCCATGAAAGATTTTCTTCACTTGACTTACCTTGGTTTTCTTCATTTCACTGGATGCTTATTCTTAATTATCATTATTTTTTCTGCTAGTTTCCTTCAATTCTCTTACTCCAAATGTTAGAGTGACACAAGACTCGTGTCTTTTACTCTTTTCTCCTTTATTTCTACATATATTAAACTGGTAATGAAGGAGTTAAAGGAGAAAATAAAATTAGGTTCAGTAGAGATCCTTTAGGAAAAAATAGACTCTTCAGGATGGGTTACTATAGAGCGAGCCCTGGAAAGACCAAAATGTGTGTTTGGAGAATGCATCACTTGAAATTAAAATTATATAGGACTTTTTGTTATTCCAAATGAAAAGCTAGAAATGTCCATGAAAAGGATTGGTTGACAAGGAGTAGAGGACAATAACTTGAGAGAAGAGAAATTAAAGGGGAAGAAAAGTTCTTATCAGAATCACCAACATAGATATTAACATTAATGAGTATTAAGAAATAGTATTGCTATCAAAAGTGATAGTGATCCAGGACATAAAATCTTATGAAAAATGAAGAAAATATTCTGATGTTTAGTGGGTAATAGCAATAGGAAGGGCAGGTAGCAGTATACATTTTTGAAGCTAAATTAAAAATAGAAGCTTTTAGGGATAAAGGAATGAGAATAAATTTCAAATGGCAATAAGAACCTAGATAGTAGTTCTCAAAAGTAGCTGCACAGTGGAATCATTCAGAAAGCTTAATAAATGCTAATGCCTAAGTCCTATCCCTGTAATTCTGATGAAATTACCCTGAGCATTATTTTTAAGGTACCCCAGGTAATGGTTATATGAAATCTAGAGTACTTACCTCCCCTGAGCTCCAGTAGCAATGAGGAATGGAAAGAAAAACATACCCACCTCTTAAGGTTTATAGAAAATAAATTAACTCCAGGGAAAGACAGGTCTTTATTTAGAGGAAAGATATAAAAGTTAAGAGATACGCAGCCTCATTAGATTATTTTTCTGGTGGAAAATTATGAGTTTTGAAGGACTGAAAGGAAAAGTTTTACAAGTGCAGTAAAAGGAGAAGAGATAGAAAAGGGACTATTCTCAGGTGCCTGGTGATTAGAACAGAGCAAATGAGGGGAATTTGGTCTGTCTTGGATGGATGAAGAAGCAAGCACCAAATGTAATAAGATTACTATGGCTGGTCATCGACACAAATGGTGATGGAAGGCTGTGAGATTTGGGGAAGAGTTTTGGTTGATCATTATGGCCTCTTCTTAACAACCATGGGTGGAGGCTGAGAGACTCCTCGTGTGTTTGCTTTACTCTGAGGCTCACACTTGATCCCCTCTCAAAAAAAAGCTATTTTCTCTGAAGGCCAATGTTACGAGAGAAGTAGAGTTTTTGAAACCCTAGGGGAAGGTGAATGGCTGGCTTTACCACTGATGTATCAAGAAATTCATTCAGGAATTCCTGCTACTGTATCCTTACTTACCTTCATCTGGAAGGTTCAGATGGTGAAAGCAAGTAGGCACCTCACACAAAGAACTTAAAAAGGAATCATTATTTTATTTGTAGATGAGAACATCACTACAAGCAATTACAAGGAAATATATTGAAATATAGCATGGCAAGTAAAAGAAATTTCTAAAATGAATGAAAACATAATGTAATCTAAAAAAAATAAATAGATTTTCTACAGACATAAAATAAATTAAATCATAAGGTAACCACAATATTAATGCAAACAGTTCTGAAATCCAAGTTTCATACCATCAAGCTCCGAGAATAGAATAGAATTGTATTTGTTATTTATAGGAAAGAACACAATTTCATAAAATATTTGAAAGTAAGAGGACGAAAAGAAAAGGAAGAAGCATAATAGAAAAGAGAGAAAACAAAACTATAGGTGAAAAAGTGACCTTACAATCAACTATTAAGTTGGATCAAAAAAAAAAAGTCTGATTAAAGATCAGTAGATTCCTTGCAAAATCTGGTAAAGGTCTTTAAAGGCTCTTCATATACATATGTACCCAAGCT
>NW_012151752.1:442717-444280 GCF_000956105.1 Propithecus coquereli
TATTCATTTTCAGACATTAAACATATACATTAAGTGTCTACTCTACATTAGACATTTATACAGGTATTGATTATGCATGGCAGGTAAAATTAACAAAAAATATTGGTCCTTATAGAATTCCTACTCTAGTGCTGTTGATGTGCAGTACTCAAGTAAACAATTATACTATCATATTTAACATATGCATTTTTTAAAAAATGTACATAAACACAGCAACTAAAGATACATTCTATTGCTCTACATACAGTATAGGGTGAGACTATTTTTATTATGTAGTAAGGTGAATGCTGAGCTTTCCTCAGCAGTTTACCTAGGACCTAGATGTGTTTTTATAGTGTTTATGAGGCAAACACTTTTCTTGCTTTGTTGGACCAGGTGATTTTCTCCTTTCCCGAGAACATTATTAAAAGCTATTTTTTGCATAGGACACAGTGCCTGGGATAGAAGGCACAGGATACTAAAACAATCACACATTTTTCTTTAGGAATTGAGGAATTACTTTACTTCTACAAATTCAGTATTTATCATTGTGTATTTCTAATTTACCTTCTCATATTCTGTCAAGTTTGTCAATGTAATTAATCACAGCTATCATGAAAGATCACTTTGGTCATAATGTTATAACAAGAAATGGATTTCACCTTTCACCACAAACAAGTATAAAATTGTACTAAATACTTGAAATGACTTTCAGTCATTGGAAAGCAGGGAGTGCAGGATTATGAGCCCTGGAAGGGGAAACATCTAGGAGATCGTTACAATCACTCTCACTCTATTTCTGGAGGCAATTTCCAGACCAGAGATTCAGGGAAGGATAACCCAAACAATGCATGGGGCCTTCACTGAGTTTAGGAGATGGAAATCAAAGTTCAGAAAGACTGAACAGCTGGAAGAATGAAGAACAAATTTTTTTAAATGCTGGAACACATAAAAAGCAAAGAGCAATATGTTAGATTAAACAAAACTGTATTGACTTTTACATTAGATGTTAAGTTGTTAAAACCATCCAACCAAAAGAAAAAAATTACCAGAGTTAAAAAACACAATTATCCATTCTATACTGTTTATAAGTAATCCACTTAAAATATCAAGATATAAATGGGTTAAAAATAAAACAAATACAAATATTAATTATGGTAAGTATAAACACAAGAAAGCTGAAGTGGCTATAGTGATATTAGATGATGTAGACTCAACGAAACGAATATTATTAGAGATAATGAAGATATTTTATAATGATAAAGGTGTCAATTCATTAAGAGGAAATATCAATCCTAAATGTGTTTCACTAAATAACAAAGTTCAAAAATACATGACGCAAAATCAACCTATCAAAAAATAGACACATTGACAATTATAGTTTTGTATTTCAACACTCCTCTCTCAATAACTGATAGAACAAATTGATAGAAAATCAGTAAGTATATAGAAGATTTAAATAATTCTATCATTTGACTTTAACCAACAGATATTTAATGAATATTATACCCAAAACAATAGTATACCCATTCTTAATATCGCACATGGCAAATTCACTGTCATAGATCATATATTGTGCCACAA
>NW_012151752.1:444330-445690 GCF_000956105.1 Propithecus coquereli
CTGACATTCAAGGAGTGATGATGAACTAAGTTGATCTAAATATAAAGGCAAAACTAAACAAATGCAACTGTAAAATTTTATAAATTGAAGATTTGGAGGAGAAATCAAAATATAACTTAAATGCTAGACAACGGTAGCATAGAATTTCAGATGCGTCATCACAAATGAAGCATTTCGAAGTCCCTCTATTGTTTGAAGAAAAAATAATTTTAGAT
Organism: Propithecus coquereli; assembly: GCF_000956105.1. Classification (NCBI taxonomy): domain Eukaryota; kingdom Metazoa; phylum Chordata; class Mammalia; order Primates; family Indriidae; genus Propithecus; species Propithecus coquereli. Next base: position 444,546 of record NW_012151752.1, read on the forward strand.
ATTTTTAAGCTAAATACATGTGTTGAAATAACCAATGTAACTACTAAACACAGGCATTTTTAAAAAATTCCCTATAGTAACACTTGAATGAGAGACATCAAAATTGAATGTTCTTTTTCACCAATACTAGCTGTAACCAGCTGAACTTGATAAAGGACTGTAAACTTTGAGCGATTCTGGTACATTTCACACCCACTGGACCTAACTATACACTCTTTCCCCAACAATGAACGAAATGAGTTTTGTAATCAATTGAGAATAAACTTATGAGCTCATTGTGTTCTACCCAGTGTGCTAGTTTTTACACCTGATTATCAAAACCACATGCCCTTTCCTTTTCTGGCATTTAGAAACCTCTGGCTTTTCCCCTTCTGTGAATTGCTTGGTAAGTTTCCTCATAGCTGTGTGTTTCTTTCCTAGACAGTAATTACATGCAGAATATATAAAAATGCTTTAAATCGATAATAAAAATATAGAAAATCAATAGAAATATCAGCAAAATACCCGAACAGATATTTTACAAATAAGGATATCCTACTTTATTGGTCTTCAAGGAAATGCAATTTAAATTGCTTCGTGATGCCATTACATACCTATTAAAGTCTCTAAAAATAAATAAATAGATAAAGAGAAAAATAACATCAAACGTGAATGAAGATGTTGAATAATTAGAATTATACATTGAAGGAGGAAGTGAAAAATAGTGCATTAATTCAAAAAAACTGTTTGGCAATATAAACCCCCAAAACCTGTGTGAATACATTTTTCAGACCATACACGAGAATCTTCATTGCAGCACCATTCATAGTAACTGAAAATTTAAATCAATTCAAACATCCACTAGGAGTCACACTAATAATTAAATTGTGGTAAATTAAAGTAATGTGATAGTACACAGCATTGAGAATCTAAAAATTAAAATTAACCACAATACCATTGATAAAAATCACAAACGTGTTGAATCAAGAGGCCAGGCATTAAAGAGTACTGGCTCTATGAGCCCATTGTATGCAGTTTCAAATAGTCAAAGGTAATGTATTATTTTAGACATTAGGAGAGTGGTTACCCTTACATAGGTGGTGACTGGATAGATGTAGGAGAGAGTTGTGAAATGCTGGCAATTTCTCTTTTATGATCTAAGTGCC
>NW_012151752.1:459050-459512 GCF_000956105.1 Propithecus coquereli
TAAGAAAAAATATAAAAAGCTAAATAATAGGAGAAATTTCATGTTTATGGCTAGGAAAAACAAATGTAAAGATATCAGTTTTTTACAAAATTTTTCTATTCATTTAATTCAATTCAAGTAAAAATGCTAATACAGTTTTTATAACACTTGATAATATATTTCAAAACTTGATGTGAAAGGGAAATAAGACAGGAAGCCAAGACGCTTCTGAATAGTAAGGAGAGAGGACTTGCACTACAGGGTATCAAAACTTATAAAACCATAGTAATTAATATAGTATTAATTAGAATGTAATGTACTAATGGAACAGAGTTGAACAATTTTACTTATAGAATAGAATATACAGACAAAGATAGATAGTCTTCTGTGGCTCTGTAATATGTTCAAATTAGCATGGAAGTTCAGTAAGGAAAACATTTTTTAATAAATAGAGCAGGAAACTAGTTATTCATATGAAATAAA
>NW_012151752.1:461427-480642 GCF_000956105.1 Propithecus coquereli
GAATCGAGTAGGGGAGTATCACATAGGAGGAAATGAACTACTGTTAATAGTTTATTTGTCATGTTGGGTGAGTGGTATATTGATATTTATATTCTTGAAAGCACACAGATATATACCTACTCATACTCATGCCAGTGAACCATGCATTGACCAATGGTAAAATAATGTCATGAATTAGATGACAAATATTACAGTTCTATGCACCTGAGGCCTAGGAATTAGAAACTACACACACACACACACACACACACACACACACACACACAGCCAAATTATTTGGAATAACTTTGAAGCCTTTCTTTACATGGTCACAGCTTCTCTATGCAGCTTTATTTTTTGCCATTCTGTGCCTAATCTTGCATGTTCTATTAGCACTAAGACACTTACAGTTTTTTTTAGCATCTAGTCCTTTTTCATGTCATGTCTTCTGTGCCTACACATATATTTCCCTCTAATCTAGCTCATGGTTTTCATCCTTTATAGTTTAGTTCAGTTTCTATTTTTAAAAATGTTTTTCTGGTTCTTCCATTGCTCACAAAAGATATCCAACTCTGTGCTTTCACAACACACTTAGCTATTTATATTTGGAGAGTAGAGTTTCCTTCACTAGACCATGAGCAATTTAAAATCTGGAAATGCTTCTCTTTAATTTGCATATTGCCAAACTAGGTACTGCACCTGGAATGTAAGCAGACATCCAATAAATATCGAGTTAACTCAAGAGTAAGTATCACAATGAACCTGCTAATTGAAAACCGGTGGACTATATCCATTCTAACTGCTGCTCATTACAAAGGCTACTATCTTAGATGAACCTAAGCTGTTCAACAATTTGGTAGAATCAAGCCCCAGGAATTTTATGTCACAGGCATAACCCACAACCACTGTTTAAGATGGAGAGAAAAATTTAAGCTCTGCATAACACTTGAAACTGCATCATTCTTAATCTATTTTTTCTGAATCCCTCTTTCACCTCCCTGACCACCTGCTTTACTTGTTCTCTACTGCTATTTATCCATGTTCTGGTTAAACTATTGACGCAACTTTTACCTCTCTTGTATTGGAGTCGATACCTGCTAATCATCTTACTCTACACACATTTCCTTTTCAAATTTATAGGGAAAAAAATGGAATTATAGCTGAATTTGCTACTTGTAGAACAACTACAAGTAAAAAGAATGTGAGTTCATAGTAACTATTGTTAAATACGCGGGACAACTTGCAGATTGATTTATAGGACCAAAAAAACCTTTAAGTTTTAGGTAAAGGAACATTCTTAAACCTTTTATAGATAATTTATCTGAAAACTTGATTAGCCAGTTTATTTAGAAAGTTAAAACACACTTGTTTTCTTCTTTGTTACCTAAAAACATTACTATTCCTGAAAGCAATCCAAAATTTTAGTCTCATAATTAAATACATAATTATTAGATCATCATTATCCATCAAAACACCTTATAAATCTCTCTCTCTCACCTTGGCATGCTCACTCTCTCTCTACCACCTTCCCTCCCTTCATCACTCTCCCTTCCCTTTCTGTCTCCTTCCCTCCTTCCTCTTGCCACCTCACTTCTGAATATTAACTCAGATATTTCCCAGAAAACCTAGTTTTTGGTGGGCCTTTTTTTCGTCTTTCTCCAAACTTTCTCATTCATGAAAGTGGACAAAAACCTCTTCCTCATTCAATGTCCTCACTAGTGCACTGCTGTTCTCTGCAATTCTTCATTTCCTTCACTGCACCAAGCTTCCTTCATATGTACTGTCCCCTCCCCCACCCAGGAGTTAAATCTCATTTAAATCTGTTTTCTGTGGGAAAATTAACTTCATTTTTCAAAAATGAGTAAAACACTGCAATGGAGTAGTCAATTACCTGCATTTTGTTAGAAAGCAAAGCCTAGGATCTAATCAAGGACCAAGAATCTTCTCTTCTTGAAAGTGGGGGAATGTCAGAGAAGGTCTGTGAACACTTACACATTAGTAAGTTCTGTAACTTTTATACATGTCTTCTTGTTCTATTTTTTTACTCCCCATACTCATGCTAGCTCTCTGGCAAAGACTACTAATTTACCTCCAATATCTATTCTCTCTTCTATCTCAGTAATAGACCCCTCACATTTATCTTTGCTTATGATTAGAAAGCGCCCTACATTTCCAGTCTTCCTCGTGGACATGCAGACACGAGGCAAAGTTCTGGCCAATGGAATCAACAGAGGTATCATGAGGCAGATTCCCAAAAACTTCCTTAAAAGATCACTGATGTATACTATGCCCTTGATCAATTTTTTCCTTCCCTCATTATGTTTTCCTTTTCTCCATATTTCATACCTAAGGGTCAATATTTGGGAAAAAACCCTATTTTTAAAAATCATCTCATATAAAAAATTACCTTTTACCAACTATCTGAGATAAAGATGAAAATATAATGAAATGTCACCCCTAAATAATTAACAAGCATTTCCAAAGAAGAACCTTCCCCTATACAAATGCATCACCATTAGCACACCTCAAAACATCAACTTTTACTTTATTAACAGCACAACATGTAGTCAACAGAGTTCGCCAATTTTTCTCCATTTTATCTTACTGTGTTTCTTTTTTGGAAATCAATCAACATTCATTCACACAGCAATATGCCTGTGATACCTCTTTGATCTGTAACTATCTGAAACATCCCTGCTCACATCCCAGTTTCTTTTTATTTTTCATGACACAAAACTTTTGAAGGATTCAGGCCATTCCAGAACATTCTACATTATGAATTCATCTTGTTGTTCCTCAAGATTTTATTTAGGTCCAACATTTCTGATAAAACACCATAGAGTGAGTATTCTGTACTTCCTACTGCATCACATCTGAAGCTATATAATGTGAAGCTATTCCACTCTTGATGATACCAAGCTTGACTTCCTAGCTAAGGTGATAAGTGACCGATATCTCTATGGAAAAGGCATGTATTTCCTTTGTGAATATTAATTTGTGATGTGACATTATGAAACTGCTTGAATATCCTGTCTCCCAGCAATCTTTCACCCCCTGGTTTTAACATCTGTTGGTGATCTTTGCCTAAATAAGTTATTAAATTGGGGCTTTCTCATTATATCATTCCTTATATATGTATTAATTGACATTCTTTAGTAAAAAACTTTATTTTTCCTCTCCTCATTTTTTATGAATGTAACTATAGACTCTTGATCCCACTCTTATCAGGTGACATACATGCTCCTCCTTTGCCTGCTACCTTGATTGGAAGGTCCCTGAACCTCTCACCAGAAGCAGATACTGGTGCAATGCTTCTTGAGCCAAATAAATCTCTTTTCATTATAAATTAACCAGCCTTGGGCATTTCTTATTGTCATGAAAAATGGACTAATACAATATTCATTAATAATGCATTTCAGTGTATATACATATATACACACATATACATACATGTATGTGTACATATGTGTATTATATAAATATATATACACATGCACGTATATATACACACATGCATTACTTTATGCTCAGCTAGTTTTGAGTTAAATATTTTACTTTTGAAGGTGTTTATGAGTTCTAGGTATGTGTTCTTACCCAATTTCTATTATAGTCAAAAGTGAAAAAAGATATTTTAATGATATTAAGAGGTACAAACTGCAAACCTTTTAACCTTTTTCAAAGAGTATCCATTTGCTTTCTTCTGTAACTAACTTAATACCTATGTAGACAATGAAATACCAATATTCTCTCTCAAAGCCTCAAATAGTCAATTGGAAAAAAATAACGATTTTCTTTATTTTCTAAATCATGGAATTGTGTAAATGGATGTCCTTTATGTCAATAGCAAACTTCACCCCATTTATTTCTTCTGTTGCTTTATTCTTAAAGATCTACTGTATATTGACTTGGTAAAGCAGCATGCTGCAAGACTAAAACGTAATAAAAAATACCCTGTCATTTGTTCAGGGAGTAAAAAGGCAACATTGGTATTAGGAGTGTGGTGGCTATAATATTTACTTAATCTTGCAATTTTACTTTATCCCTATACCCTACCTTTCCCAAGAGAAGACTCTTTTCAAATGTGAAAATATGACTGGCAGTTTACTCAGAAATAAGGGCTTTTTATGGCAATATCGCTCAGAGTATTTCTTTACAATCTCAAAAGGTATTTTAAAGCAAATCTGAGCTTGTAAATGTAACTCCATCTCCAAAATACGTACAATATACAGGTAAAAAAAAATTTAAGTCAAAGATTGCCAATTCATATCACATTTAAATCAGGGACTACTGAATATAACCTTAACGTCAATATACCTTCTTTTCTATATATTGTGATCATTCATTGTGTTAGTGTAACTAACCTGCAGTCTTCAACGATTTAATCAAACCCTGACCTATAAGTTACTTGGAAGGTATTTTATATATGTGATAAAAATACACAACCAGTTGATTTTTAGTAAGGAACATTAACCTGAAAAATATGATTCAATCTATGATCCTAATCTGATTCAATCAGTTGAAAGGCCATAAAATCAGAACTGAGTTTTTCCTTAAAAAAAAAAAAAAAAATGCCTCCTTAGTGCAGCAGCTTTAGCTCATGCCCAAAAACTTCAGCCAGCCCTTCCCAATGGCCTGCCCTGCAAATTTTGAACAGCCCCACAATCCCATAAGCCAAATTACTGCAACAAATCTCTTTAAATGTATCTCTTGCTGGTTCTTCTTCTCTAGTTGAATTCTATTAATAATGTTGATTTAAGTACTGGATGTGGTTCTAGAGGTGTAGAATCTTGAGGTTGAATTTTTTGAATTGATTATAGATTTTCTAGAATTATTTCTATAATTTGATTAGATTTAAAGATACTAATAACTCTGTTTCCAGTGATAAAGAAGTCATTAGTAATATAGGAAATAATTTGGCTATGGAGATACACAAAACATTACTATTGGATACTGCTAATCAAATATTTGTAAAAGGTGAGTTTCTGGATGTCCATGTATTTGTGATCTTAGAATATTTTAGTTAAACTTAAGGCATATACTGGTATTTTCTGGTTGCTTCTAACTGTGTTGGAGAAAGTGATGAAAGAAAGAATGAGATCAGGTCTTTAAATTCCCTGCTCAATCTCCTCATTAAATTATCTCCGTATTTCTATATCCTTCCCAGAAGAATCCCTTATCACCTGTAGCTTCAGCAATGATCTTTATGAAAACAAAACCCAGATCCTCATCTTGTGAGTTGCTGAATTATAAAGTGAATTGAGATCCCAACTTCACAGGTTGTGTTCTCTTAAAGGGAGGGCATTGATTCGGAAGGGGTGGGATGCTGAACATTGGAATGGTCAGGTATAAGCAGATCCCAATGAAGCTGGGAGTATCACACCCCTAAATTCTACTGAGTCTTCTTTGCCAGTAGAAGTAGCCCTTTCACCTATGTCTGAGGGTGTTAGCATCCTTGGAAATAAGGCCTCTTCAAGGACTTGCAAGACACTACTGACTCTCTCTTTTCAATAGAACACCATTGTGTCATTCTCCTTGTTTATGCTTCACATTGAGGTAAGATTAATATTTTCTTATCTCGGCAGTAAATTTTGTCTAATTCCTCTTATATATAAGCTTTATATGGTTTGAAGTCTTTCACAAAGACAACCCTGGAAATTTCTTTGGTTTTATTTTTATCAAGATCAACTTCACAGGGAGGATTTAACTCAGGCTAAAAAACAAACAAACAACAACAAAACAAAACCCCTAATATATCCAAGAACACATTGTTTTTTCAAATGTTCATCTGTTTTAGAGATCCCACAACCACCCTCAAGTTGGGTGAATCCCTAGAAGGACTCATGTCAGTATAACTGGTTATCCTCACAGCCAATGTTTACCACAGAAAGGATCCATCCAAAGTAAAAGTAAAAATAAAATGATATGCATTGTATAAGGTCCAGAGAAGTTAGTGGCCATCTCCTGAGTTCATCTTTATACAGGTCACAAAGATGCTGTGCTTAACAATTAGTTCATAACTTCCTGAAAATTTAATCATTGGCTCTTATGAGTTGATATAATCAAACTCCAGGATACTACTGATGCTTCCTTGTCCTGTAGTTATTCCAGACCTGAGCTTTCTATTCCAAATTTACATGATTTGGTTTATGTCTTGGATTCTGTGTTTGAATTTCTAGTCTGCAGCTGTCATGATACTTACATCCTCTTTGTAGACTGAGACTCACGTTGCTTATTTTGCTCTTAGAGGCATCCCCCCCACCAACTAGAAGTGACATGCCGCAGTGTTATGCTATTAAATACTACTTCAAGTTTGTTGCCTAGCGATTATACTTAAATTTATTGCTGCCATTTGAAAATAACAGATCTAATATTTTTCTTTATATTCATCATTATTTTCTGCCTATTAATTTGATGTTTTATTTTTTAAATTTCTTTATCATTTTCACATAAATAATTTGAGACTATATTGTGTCTCATTGGAAAATATAATCTACTCTGTTCAGTATGTTTTATTTTGTCAACAAAAACACAATCTTAATGTAGGTACTTGATAAATTGAGTTAGGTTTTTTGTTTTTTTTTTTGTGATGACTCAAATAGTAATCCTAGTTTTCTGTACTATTGATTATATGATTAGTACTATTGAGTCACTAACATACTAAATCTTAAATTGTTAAGGAAACCTGAATGTAGTTTGAATGATGTTGACAGACTGGACTGAAGCAAATGCAGTGAGAAAAATAAGTGAACACTGCATGAAAGAGTATTTGAGCTTATTTTTTGGAAGAAGGCATGCATAACCTACTTAAGCTGATGGAGAAAGTCAGAAAACAAGATTTAAAATGCTTTAAGCATTTGAAGTGATAAAATATACAGAAAATATTTTGTAAAATATAGGATGCTCAAATGCAAAATGAAAATGATGGTTTAAAAGGCATGTTGAACATTATCAGCTCTGAACAGATATGTTCAAAGTTTATTTTTTCTTATCATGGGAAATGTCTACCTGGGGATAAAAAGAAAAACTAATGGACTGGTGGATAGATTCAGAAATAATTTCTAAAATTTATGGAGGCTGAGAAGTCCTGTGACAGGTTGTCTGCAAACTGGACCCCCTGGGATGCTTGTGTCATGGCTCAGTTCAAATCCAAAGGCCTCAGAACCAGGAAAGCTGATGGTGTCTCACTTAGAGGCTGCAGGATTGAGAACCCTGGGGCCACTGGCTTAAATCACAGAGTTCAAAGGCTAGGGAGCCTGGAGTTCTGTTGTTCAAGGATGGAAAGGAATAGTGCATCTTGGCTCCAGCAGATATCTATCTATCATCTATCTATCTATCTATCTATCTATCTATTTAGCTTTTCTCTGTTTTTGTTCTCTTTGGGCCCCCAGGTGATTGGATGGAACCTGCCCACATTGAAGATGGATCTTTCCTACCTAGTCCACTCAGACATACATGCTAATCTTCTCTGGAACATCCTCCCAGACATACCCCAAAATAATGCTATATCAGATTTCCAGATATTATTTAATCCAGTAAAGTTGATACCTAAAATTAACCATCACACTTAGATGTAGACACAAGTAAAAAATTGATAAGTTTCACTTTGGATTATGGGGAATGAAATAATCAGAAATAAGAGATTTAAACAAAAGAGTTCTTAATTGAACTGATCAAATTTGTGACTTGCTGCTTGAAATTTGAAAAGATGGCAAGTCTTTCAGAAATCTACCCAAGAGTCTTGGTGGAATCATTGATTGGCACGTAGGCTTATAATAAGTCAGGGGCAGAAGAAGAGGAGGATAGGAAGCTTTCCAGTAAATCAACACACAGGAAATAAAATGGATATAAAGCAGATTACAGTTGGGTTTGATTTTGAATTTCTGTTTTTAAATAAACGTCTTCCAGAATTTTGAAGCATGACTGACTGTTCTTCATAACATATATTCCTTAATGTGCTGTGTTGGGAGTTAATTTTAGTGAATCCAATTCAGTATCCTAGTACCTACTTTTCGCTGAAGGAGAATCACAACTCCATATGCCACCTTCTTCCACTCAAAGAAGAAAACAAATTTGTTTGTGTTAGGTTGAAAGGTCAGGCAGACTGCTAAACTTGAACTGTATCACCTACACAACCCCACACAAAGACCAGATGGTTCACCATTCTCTTGTAAGAGGAAACTCAGCTACTATCGTTCTATCTGAAACAACTTTTCTTGTAGTAATTCTGAAAAGAATAAAAATAAAAACAAATAAACAAGAAAGAGGACTGATTTAGCACTGATGTAGAAAATTTCTTCTTCATCTCAATCTTCTCTCCAGTTAGATTGTTTCTTTCATTCAGTTGACATGAGAAACGTTGAATCTACAAACAGCAGACACCTTCTGCTCTGCTGCTGCTCTCTCCGCTGCCTTAGACTAGACAATATTCTTCATATACCTTACTGGAAACTTTCAGTATCTATGTTAAAATATACCAGAACAAACAGCAAGTTGACATATTTGATTACGTTATTCGCTGAAGGTATATTTTTCCCTAAAATCTCTGGTGGTTAGGCAAAAAAGCAATATCAAATTTCAGGATTCTGTGTGCTCCCTTTTTCTGTTACAAAAATCTGTACACATCACTCTTTTCATATTATTTACATCTAACTTAGTTTGTCTGAAAGAAAGCCCAATCTAGGGCACAAGAAAGTGCATATTCACAAAATACAATTTAATTTTCCATAAGAAACTTCTTTTTCATTTGTCTGAGAATTGTAAAAACTAAAGCCACTACCACATAATTCCCGATACTTTTGTAGGTATTGAAACTGCCACTTATTCATTCCTTACAATTTCTATCTCTGTGGAAGTGTTACCTTCTTTATGATTAGATATGTGCTTTTCTAAGTCCCATTTCTTCTAAGAGTAACTCTATCTTTCTAAAAATGTAGTATATCTATAGCCTGACTCGTAATAATCATCAAATACAAAAGATGAGTAAAGTATTTCAATCTCAACCTTATTTGTCTCTCTTTTAGCTCCATGATCCAGCAAAAATTCAGAGATTTGCATGTGTCATGATTTGGAAATGATGATAGTGAGGGTAAAGCATAAGCTGAATGGAATAAATTTATACCTGAACCCCCAAATTTTTCATGAGTGATATACATCTATCACACAGTATTTTATGCAAATACAGGAAACTGACTCAATGATCATAGTTAAGATTGCATCCAGCATGTTATGTATCTCACTGAGCTATCACAATAATATAACACTTGCACTTTCCCAAACTGTTTTTTGCCCAGTCAGACTTAAAATACTGCTCTAGTCTGCCCTTATTCCTCTGAAGTGACACTCTGAAAGTGATGCCTTGTGTGTTATAGAAGATGGACTAAAAGTATATTCAATATACTGTCTGTCTAATTTACACCACGTACAACATCATCTGGGGACACTGTGCAATAAGGCAAAAAATGAAGAAATAAATAGTGCTTCTGGCATTTCAGAGAGTGTGCAAGCTTTTAAAGCCTGAGGGACTATATTTTGTTAGCTGTTTGTACCTCAATCTCAAGACTTGTTGGATTTTAAGTCTCCCCTACCCTCTACAATTTGCACTACATTGCAAAGTTGTCTTGGAACTATTTGCTACCAAATTTTAGTTTGCTTTCTTTCCAGTGTTTCAGAAGTAATCTTTAAATATGGTATGGATTTGGAAAACAACATACAATTTCTTCTTGTAACATAGTCACTGTCCTTATGAAGCCTGTTCATTTCTTTTCCAAGAAAAACATAATTACCCACTTGTTAACTCCACACCACCCCCTTCAAGGATATGTCCTTGATTCTAAATCAAGGAGACAGTGATGAGTCAAAATCTATTAGAGTATGTCAAGTCATAAAGAGCTGTAGATGGGTCTTTAAAACAATATTAATAGATAGGTAAAACTCATTGGATAACAACTATAAATATTTTATCGATCAATTGAAATAAAAATACGATAAAATATACCTTATTCAAGTTTGTAATGCTCATAATACCTTACAGTACATTGTCTTTGTTAGAAACTTGGTTGTTTATTATTTCAAAGTGAAATTTCACTTCAACCTGTAAAATATTTTCAATGTCAATTCCATAAAATTTGGAGTAATAACTCAATCCTATTTTGACATATTACACATCCAAGCGCAATTTAAGGAGCTAATAAAACTAAGTGGTTTGAAACCTGCAGCAATAATTAGTTACAAAAATATGCACAGTAAAAATAATTAAGAAAATAGAGTAATAAACTATTTCAGAAATTACCAAAATTTTATTGATCATATGTGACCTTTATCAAAATCAGATGTTATATTTTAAAATATAACAAATTATTTTGATTTGTTTGTTGCAGTCTTCTTTCTATTTAGACTTTTAAAAATGATCTATATATAAGGAATATATTTCTTGATATCTCCAACTGATTGAGGATTTACATTGGGTCATAAATTTAACCTTCCTTTTTGGGTGACGAATGTTTTATGATTCTCTTATTCACTTTCTGACACATAAGTTGTAGCCGTAAAATGGAATAGAATCATTGCCCTCAGGTAAATCTCATATTCTGTGGCCACATTTTCAGAATGTGATAAAGATGCTACAAAGGAACAATGCAAAAGTTAGGGGATACACTTATTCATAAAATAAGCTTAAATAATGGTTTAATATATTATTGTACATGTCAATTGTGATAGCAAAGATAAAGATAGTTCTTCAATATTATGTGCATTGTAAATATTAAAATTTTTTAAATACTGACCTCATCTTTAGAGAGAACAAAAGGTCATTGTTTTAAAAGTTTCCAAAATAAAATTCATTTAGAAATTGTTTTTGTAATTGTTTTGTATAATTCAAAATGTGCATTATGCCTCATATTTATCCATTTCTTTTTCAAGATTAGCAAATGTTTGAAAAATTTTTTTAATTAGAAGGTTAAAAACATATTACCCTTAACAGATGAAAACATAACTCCTAACCTACTTTTTTTCTAAACTAGTTAGGTTAATTTAAGAAGGAATATTGATTTCTAAAACTATTAGCAGTTATTATTTACCACTAAACATACATATTTTGCATAAGACAAATTGAACAAGTTCTTAAATGAATATCAAATAATATTGTCCCACCCTAATGCAACTGAACCAGTTTTCCCTGTGTTTGCTGGCAAATCTGCAAGTTAGGAATGTCCAGCTAAAGTAGGTGATTGCTGCTGGAGCCAAGGTAGAAGTTGATAGAAAGTTGTTGGTTCTTCATGGTTATTAATTATGTGCATCCATCTCTTACTGCCTCTAATCAATAAGGCATAATTGTTACTGCTTTCCTTAACCTCCTAAGTCTTTCCCAACTTCACTTTTAGTAAGCTGTAACCAAGAACTACATGAGAAAGGGAATTCTTGGAAATGTAGTCGCAGCATAACCAACTTGAAATTGAATCCAGCACAAATATATTAAGACACTGACTGTTGTGGACATTAGCGATTATGAATCTCACCATTCAACAGTCCCGCAGGCCCCAGTACCTGTATGTGAGCAAGTGCCCTCTCCGTGAGGCAGAGTAATTCTCCCTACATAGACTCTCTGGACTCTGTATCTAAGATTCCCTTGAGATGGAACGTGAGGCTATGAATCACCCAGCAGCACGGTGAATGAGAACTCAGTGACATGAAAGACTAAGAACTAAGCAAATGCTTCCCAGTAGAAGCTGGTGGGAGGGGAGAGGGAGGAAAGGGTTGAAGGAGGTATTGGCAACTGCATTGATTTTCTGGATGCAACAGTAGCAATGATTTTATCAACAGCTTTTATTGTCCAGAGTCCCTTGTTTATAGCAGCCAAAATACAATTTGTCCTGTTTGTATCCAGAAACAGTGTATCTTCATGTAACCTACTCACCTTGAGAGAGTGAAGTCCTGTTCTAAGGATCTCACACTCATACCAAGGGCTACACAATATCTATCTTCTGTAATTATTTGTAATTTATTTATTTTTAAAAATGCTTTAAATACTAAACTCCAACATTATCATATTCAAATTTTTTATTGAAGTATAACATTCATATAGAAAAATGTACCTGTGAAGAATTCAACTTTTTTCCTTATTTGCAACCAGTACCCACACGACAAAGAACATTACCGGTACATAGGGGCCCAAACGTACTTAACATCCCCTGATGAAGGATAGCAGCTATCCTGCCTTGTAATGCAAAGATTCATTCTTCCAGTTTTTGATCTTTATATTAATGAAACCATGCTGTATATGTGCTTTAACATCTGGCTTCTTTTGCATAACATCATATTTGCAAATTATCCAAATTGTTGAGTTTTATACTTATTTTCTTTGCCGAATTATAATCAATTGTGTGTGTGTGTGTGTATAATTTATACATGTATCTTCTCTTGAGCATTGAGGAATTTTCATGATTTTGCTACTAAATCTCATGAACACTCCAGTGCATGTCTTTGGTAAAAAATGTGAAAACTATTTTTCTATGAGTGGAATGGCAGGATCATAATGTATGCATACATTGAGCTGTAGTTATTACTGTCAAATAATTTTCAGCATTGATTTCTTACTGTTTTCCACTTACGCAAGTTAGGTAAAGTTGGTTAATTGCATTCTTCAAATGTCCTGTAAACTTACTGATACTTTGTCCACTTGTTCAATTAGCTGGTGAGAAAGGTATGGAGATGGCCCAATATCTTTTAAATTTTTTTGATTTGTACTTTACATAGATTATGCTTACAGATTTAGAATAGGGATTTCTTCACAGAGGATTGATTGTTTCACCATTATGGCATTCACTCATTATCCCTAGAGTGCCTCTTACCTTAATGTGCACTGTCAGAAGCTCAGCTGGGTTCAGAGAGCTGAGCTGCCAGAAGTTGGAGTTGCTGATTAAGACAACAAACAAAAAGAAAAAGTAGCTGTCAAACCCTTAATCACTTACTGCAATCATATATATAAGCAAGAGGCTAATCCAGAGAAAGCACTGATCTCTGCTTCCCCCATCCCCGTGCCTATCCCAAATCAGCTCCACTTTTTCCAACTGAGTGGTGCAGGTAGATCTGCACAGACATGGAAATTCCCTCACTGCCAAGGAAGCCACAAACAAAAGTCTTCTGCAGTTTTATGAACTTGGGGGCCACTGGGGAGAGATACAGGAGGAAGATCTAAGAGCATGAAAGTCCTGAACATTGCCATACCTCAGAGATATTGTGGATTTGATTCCATACCATCACAATGAAATGAATATCTCAATAAAGTGAGTCACACAGATTTTTTGGTTTTCCAGTGCATATAAAAGTTATGTTTACATTATAATGTAATGTATTATGTGGAAAAAAACATTATGTCTACAAAAATGCATAACACTTAAAAATAATTTGTTGCTAAAAAATGCTAACAGCCATTTGAGCCACCATTGAGTCATAATCTTTTTGTGAGTGGAGGGTCTTGTCTCGATGGTGATGTCTGCTGACTGATCGGAGTGGTGGTTGCTGAAGGTTGGTGGCAGTGGCAATTTCTTAAAATAACACAATGAAGTTTGCCACATCGATTGACTCTTCCTTTCGCTAAAGATTTCTCTATAACGTATGATGCTCTTTGATAGCAGTTTACCCACAGTAAAACTTTCAAAATTAGAGTTGATCTTGTCAAACACTTCTCGCCACTGCAGCAATGTTCACAGCATCTTGCTCAGGAGCAGATTCCATCTCATGAAGCCACTTTCTTTGCTCATCCATAAGAAGCAACTCCTCATCTGTTCAGCTTTGATCATGAGGTTGCAGCAATTCAGTCACATCTTCAGGCTCTGCTTCTAATTCTAGATCTCCTGCTTTCTCCACCACATCTGCAGTCCCTTCCTCCTCTGAAGTCTTGAACTCCTCACAGTTGTTTATGTAGGTTGCAATCGACTTGTTCTAACTCCTGTAAATGTTACTATTTTGACCTCCTACCATGAATTACAAATGTTCTTAATGGCATCTAGAATGATTAATACTTTCCAGAAGGTTTTCAATTTACTTGGCGCAGATATATTAAAAATTGGAAATGTGTGAACTTTCTTATGGTGGGGCCTAAAAAACCATGCAAAAGTTTCGATACAGGAACCAGGGTCCTTGGGTACTTTTTGATTTAATATACCGCGCAACATTTGTTTGCTCTTTTGTTCTTTGATTTGAATTTATTTGGTATCTCTTTTCTTCCGTTTACTTTCAAGCTATGTTTTTATATTTAAAGTGTATCTTCGTTTCCAAAGTTGGATTTATAAACACAATCTGGCATTCTTGCTCTATTGCTTAAAGTATTTAGTTCCATTATATCTCATAATATTACTGTCATAGATCTGTATATATAATTCGACTACCGTCTTACAGTTAATTTTCTATTTGTCTCTTTCATTTCATGGTCTGTTATTTCTCCTTTGCCTGCCTTTGGATTAATCTATAATTTCTTATTTTTCTATTTTTTTTCCTTTCTGTAAACTTATAGTTTATACAATGTGTTTAATCTTCCTTTTGAAAGATCCCTAGAGGTGACAGCGTATGTTGTCAGATTACATCTAATACAGTGATTGTTATTATTATGAATTATCCCTTCAAGAAAATGGATTATTCCTCCCTAACTGCTTTTATCTGGTTCATTTTTTCTTCAATACTCAACACTCTTACTATGATGTGTCTGGGCATAATATTTTTGTACTTATTCTGGTAGGTATTAATTATGCTTCTGGAATAAGTTTATATTGTACCCATTTTTTAAAATTCTTGGTCATTACTGTTTTAAGTATTGTTTTGCCGTTTTCCTACTCTCTTCTATGTGGCTCCAATATCAAGAATGTTTGATCTCTTCAGTCTTTTATCTCCCTCCCTCTTCCCTCTCTTTCTCTCTGCAGTATGTGGCACTCCACTGTCTAAGCCCTGCCTGCCCCCCACTGCTTCATGCTACATTTATTACTTGCCTGTCTTCCAACTTATTAATATATCCTCTGCTGTGTCTAATGTGTTTTAAAATTGTTTTAATGGTATCTTACTGTTACAGCAAGTGTTACAGCGACAGGTCCCGGGAGGGAATAACCGAGCGGCACACAGAGAGTTGGAGAGTCAGCGTTTATTCGCCGGCGGGCCCAGAGGAGACTTGTCTCCAAATTCTGAGCACCGCTTCCTCATTTTTGTCAGGTTTTATACTTTTTTGGGGGTTAGACATATCCAATAGCATATAAGCATCAATGGTTAACCAATTAGCAATAGGATTTAAAAGTTAGCCAATTAACAGCAATTTTTACAAGCAGTACTGTCATAACAGGCTTACAACTTTGCTTAACTGTTTTGCGGTTTTAGCTAACAGGTGAAAAATTCTACTTAGCTACTTTTGTGGTTTTAAGTAGAATTAGCATTGAAATTTCCCCAACATTACTTTCAGATATTGTAATTATAATTTCTTGTTTTTCCTTTTAATAATTTTGTAGACTCTAGTTATCTGGTTACTTTCTTCAATTTTTCTTCCATTTTTTCTATTCTTTTCCATGTAGCTTGAACATATTACTCATAGTACTGTTAAAGTTCTAATTAGCTAACATCAAAGTTTGGATCCTGTACAAATTTCTTTATATTGTTTTTTATACTCTGGATTTTAAAAAATCATATTGCGCTGTCTTTTGGCATACCTGGTGATTTTATTACCTAGATATGATTGTGTTTAAAAATTATAGAGTCTCAAATGATAAGACTTCCTCCCTAGTGGAAGGAAGTTGTTCTGCTAGTCAGATGGTGTGGTTTCTGAACCTCTTAATTAAGTCAGGAATCTTAGTAAGTTAAGCCTAGGCTGCATTTGCCAGAATTCAGCAACTATCCTGAGAGAAAAACTAGTCAAATCCTTGAGGATCCAAAATTTTTTGTCCAGACCTCTGCAGGTTTTTCTGTCTCTTTGCATCATTCATGTATAGTTTTGTGTTCAAAGGCTCAGGCTTTTGCCCACGCTCAAATAAGCAAATTCCCCAGAGTGAAGTGGCTGCAAAAATCAGATGACCTCTATGAGGTTCTCCCCTCTCTAATTTTGTAACATCTACAGTCCCCAATGGCTCAGCACTTAAGGATGACTTTGTCTAATATATTCTGCTTTATCAAGCATTCCTAGTTACTCTGACTAGCATATGGGAATGCTATAAACTGCTTGCTCTCGCCTGGAAATCAAGTTTCTAGAAGTTCTTAATGTCAAATTTTGGAGCCTGACTTGCCCCCCTACCTCAGTACAACCCATCATTTAGATGGCTGACTTGAGGAAAGATGAAAATTACTACATTTTGCAATAATCTCTGTGATTTTCATCAGAAATACAGTTGGTTCATAGATCACATTCTGAATACCACTAAAATCTGCATAAACTTTGAGGTAGATATCATTAGGTTTAGAGATCTTAAGAACATTTTTCAGCAAACAATAAGACGAGGTTGAAGAGGAATAATTTCAAATCTTTGTGCCGCATCTTGCCTCCCAGATCACAATGAGTAAAAGTTATGACCAAACATTCCAAAATTCAACTAAAATCTTTGCTCTTTAAAAAGCAATCTCTTGTAGAAGATAAAGGTTAATCTCATTATATTTTATTTTCAAGTAACAGCACCATGACTTTTAAAGTCCTTACTACTTCTGAAATGGCATCAGAATATTAAAAATCTTTCCTTTCTCAATAATTTCACTATTATTATTTCACTTTACTGTGTCTAGCTTCTTATTATATCTACTGCATTTGCTCATATATTCCTAGTTAAAGTAAATTTCTATAATGTTATATTTCAGTCTAAAAATTAGGAACCAAATTTATATTGGTTATCATAATGGCAGGACCTGACAATTACTTCTTCTATAAATTTAATAAAAATGTTAATTTGTAGGTTTTCCATTCCTATTTACTAAAATATTTCTGATGAAGGAAGATACTATAAATCTAGGCTCTGCTCCACCAGTTAAGGATCTGCTTTTTTTTTCTGTTTTTAATTCATGTTAGAACATTCCTCAAAACCAGGATGTGTTTGGGCTCATAAAAAAGTGCTATTCTCTGTCAACTTTGGGGACTTAAGGTATTCTTCAGTTATTCTCCAGAAGTAAAATTTGCCTGATTCTCTGATTTTTTTCAACCTTTTGGCATGGATATCAGAAATATTCTAGTATTCTACCTTGCTTCTCAATCTCTTTCTCTCTCTCTCTCTCTCTCTCTCTCTCTCTCTCTCTCTCTCTCTCTCTTTCTATCTCCCTCTCCTTTCCTCCCCTGCCCTTTCTCCCTCTCCTTCTCTCTCCCTTTCTTCCTCTACTTCTCTCTCCTTCTGGTAACATATTCACCATCTCTCTCTTGTTTCATATAGTTACAGATGCAGGCTATGTTTTCCTCCAAACTGTGTTAACTAGAAGAAAATATAACATGCAGAATCTGACTCAAGTATAGTCATTGATTGGAGGGGATGTCAGTAAAATGGTGGAGTAGGAAGCCCCAAAACCTCCATCCCCCATGGAGACATAGATTTAACAATAATACATGGACTAATTCTCTTTTGGCAGTTCTAGAAATGAGGCAAGATGATTCTGCATCCCAGGCAATTACAAAACTATTAGTAGCTGCATCAATGTTTGTAAGGACTTTCATGGCACTCACTCACCAATGCCCCTCCCTCTGCCTCAGAATCTAGCCAAGGGAGAAAACTCAGCTCCGATCTTCTGCCTTATGGAGGAGAAGAAGGAAAGAGTGTAGCATCTGTCCAACATTCCAGCTTCTTGAGGGCTACCCAAGGGTTGATTTTCTATCTCATCTATCAGCACTGATGAGATCCAGCCTACTCCAGATGACTGTGGACCACTAAGAACAAAAAAGAGCTAGGTGGTTTGCTGCTGCTCAGAGGACCTGTCACACAGCAGACAGCTTGGCAGCTTCTCCCAGGGATAGATGGGGAGGGAAGAGTGGGAAAGGGAAAAGGAGATTGTCCAAAATTGCAACTTGTCAGAGGGCTTCCTGAGGGATTGGTTTCTGTCACAACTATCTTGAAGCACTGATGGGACTTAGCACACTCCACATGCTTGGGAACTGATAAGAAGAAAGATGAGTTGGGAGGCTACAGCAGGTCCAGAGAGCCTACAGTCCTACAGACAGGCACCTGAGGGAGCAAGAAATATGAGCACTTGAAGAAAGAATGAGTAAAACCCTCTGTAACTGGGAATGTGCATACACAAGTCCAGAAAAAAACACATCCACAGAAAAGGCTTGAGAGGCCCTCAGAATCTCCAGCTGGGCTGGGTGGTGAAGGTCTTTCTCTGTATAAAGTCAGTTCACAAAGACTGGGAGAGTGTTTTTTTTTTTTCAAATGTATGGATCTCAACACAAACTAACAAGGCCCATGAACAAACAGAGAACATAGCCCAGACAAAGGCACAAAATAAATTTCCCTAAAATGATCCTAAAGAAATTCAAATATTCTACCCCAAATAAAATCAACTATATAGTCAATCAATAGACATAAGGGATTAAATAGTTGATGGTGAAACTCAAGTATTCTTATTTCAAATCTTAAATTTTAGTTCTTGGCTGGGTGCAGTGGCTCATGCCCATAATGCTAGCATTTTGGGAGGCCGAAGTGGGAGGATCACTTGAGGCCAGGGATTCAAGATCGACCTGAGCAACATAGCAAGATACTATCTCTACAAAAAATAGAAAAATTAGCTGAGCATGGTGGCATGTGCCTGTAGTCCCAGCTACCTGGGAGGCTGAGTCAGGAGGACTGAGGTTGCAGTGAGCTATGATGACACCACTGCACTCTAGCCCAAGCAACAGAGTGAGGCCTTGTCTCAAAAAACAAACAAACAAACAAAATCTTAGTTCCTTACAAATCATCTAAAAATAGATATTTTCAGCAAAATTATTTAAAGACTATCATTGCATTATTATCTGCGAGAAAATCGCAATAGAATTAAATAGAATTAAAGTACAGATGTCATTTTCATTTTCATGGAGAAAATCTTCGAGACCCAAGAAATATAGTGACTACAGCATTGTTTTACCATTTGTTTATATTTCAGGGCTTTACATTCTATTGAGATTTTGCAAAGAAAAAACAGACCTTTTTTTCTTACCATACTTAGAAACCTAGACAAATTTAAGCATAATTATATAATGTCACAAAATCTCAACAAAATTCAAGAAATTTAATATATTTAATGCAATCAAAAATCAAT
>NW_012151752.1:481197-516297 GCF_000956105.1 Propithecus coquereli
AAAGAAACTAAATAAATAGATTTGTAAAAATATATGAGGAAAATATTAACATATGTCAGGAGCAATATGTTGGAAAACAGTATCTCAGTGAAATTACTTTGCTTTTGGTTTCTACAAAATGGCTCTGTATAATCCATTACAAGGATTTTATTTACCTAGACCTACTCAATCATCAATTAATAATTCATTAATTAACACATAAACCAAAGGATTAATTAAACAATATTTTCTAAAATGCTTATGGAAAACCAACTCTTTTACAGGAAACATGAAGTTAAAATAATGCTTTATGATAACCCTTGGTTGTGGACAAGGAGTTGCAGAAACAGGACTGACAAGACGCTAATGAAAAATTTTTCAGTGAGGCTACCCATGTTCCTTTACTGGAAAATATTGATAAATCCTAGTGATAACAATGTTTACTGCTGAATTTTACAGTTGTTTTCTGTTTATCCCAGTAAGTTATTTTTTGAATATTGAAAAATTGATTCCAAAGATTATATGGAAAGTCAAAAGACCCAGAATATTTGAAACAATATTGAAAAAGAAGAATAAAGTCAGAGGACTGACACAACTTGACTTGAAAATTTATAATAAATCTACAGTAATCAAGATAGGGTGGCATTGGTAAAAGAATAGACAAATATATCAATGGAACAAAATATAAAACCCAGAAATATTCAAAAAATAAATTTTAACTTTTTCCTGTGCTGTGCCATGCAGCTTTATTAAGCTTTATTCTACTTGGGAAGAATTTTCATTATCATTGGCTACATTCTTCCTTGTATCCAAAATAATAAAAATAAATTCCATGAAATTATGCTTATTTTGTCTCTCTCTTCCACAGGATCTCGCTACTCTATGCAGTTTCTTCTGCCTTTACTGACTCCATTCCCTGATGCTGTGCTCTCCACCAATATGAAAGATTATCCCTCTTAACTCTTCCTTTTGTTAATTACTTTGGCTCAAAAGAGCTAACTGTAATAGTTAACCATTACAAAGGTTTACTATGTTCCAGGTAAAATTCCAAAGACTTTCTGTATTCTAATAATTAACAGTCACAAAAGACCACCATAATAGATGCTATCATTATCTCCATTTTATTTATGGAGGAGACTGATGATAGAATATCAATAAATTACTGAGATTGCACAATTTCTTCAGTGACAAAGCTGGATTGCTATTCACTCATTTGTTATACTTTTGCCTAACTTGATATGGACAGCAAAAGTGAAGTTAGGGGGAATAAGGAGTTATGGATTATACATTCACATATATGTGGATTGTTTACAAATTAGAATAATTTCATACGTATATAAATACCCAAACATATAAATGTGTTTATGTCAAAATGTCCTACTGTTTGAAGATTTATGAAAACATATTTACAAATGGGAATTTTTCAAAAGAACTGTGGCCAATGTAGACATAAATGAGTTAAGATGTGTTTTTGTATCGTCTGCAGCATTATGACCAAGTTTGGCTCATTATACTTAATAGGTACTTGCTATATGAATAGGAAACAATATTCACACCTATATGTCTTCTCGATGCCAGAATAACAAAGTTCAAATTCATCAGAAGCCAGAGATACATTCTCCTTTATGGTATGAAAGCTATGAATTCTCTGAAGTATTTATGGGCTTTATGGTTTCAAATAGAAAAACTCTAAAATATAAAGGAAAGAATGTCTCAAACTGGTTTGGCTAAACTAATCCTTAAAAATAGCAGATTTACCATTAAATCTCTGCTAAAAAAAAGAAAAAAGAAAAAAAAAACAGAGAAAAACCTGTGGACTTAGGAGGAGGTTACATTTTCTTCACATTCCTTGGCTAACAGCTTGATTTTTTCTGTATCCTTTTTTCATTGACTCATCATACAACATCATTAAACAAGGTCAACCCATCATACAATAAGGTCAATCTGGGCAATGAGGGTGTTAGTTGACCATTCCTTGAGGAAGCACTTAGTAAACTATTGTTACATTTTAAAGGTAATTTCCACTAATTTATCATTAATAAAAGCTAATACAGATACATTAGCTATTGTGATCTATTTCTCACCAACAATCCTACTCACAAATTTTATATACAGAACATTCTATCTCTGAGAATCATTAATCAGGAATATCTTTCTCTTATTATCACTGAACAACAAACACAAAATTAATAGTAGAATTTAATAGGCTTTTGTAAGACTTTTATAGGATAACCATGGATGTACATTTTAAAGTGATTGATATTGATTTTTTAAATACTAAAATATTGATGCAAAATGATATTTGCATATTTTGACATTTCAATTTCTTGTGACATTTTTCTCTTAGGACTTATCATTTATTTATTTGCTTATGACTTTGCTATTTATGATCAAAGCAGGAAAAATTTTTTAATGATAGCAAAGAAAATGTTTCTATTTTGTTGTTTTTAAACTTTTTAAAATACTTATTTTAAATTAGTAATTCTTGAAATAAACTTTACATTTTAATTCTATTCTTAATTTTCATGTGTAGGAGAAAATTATGTTAAATTATGGAGAAATGTGCCTTATATTTCTTTTGGATGTCTCCATTTATATTCAACCTACGATACTAATCTTTGTTTCTAATTGGAAAGGAAAGTTATCAGGCAATTGAAGCAGCAATGATAGAAAAAATGAAGCTGCATTTATCATAAATATGAGTATATTTACTATTAAACTTAAAAGTTAAATTAAAAAATAGTTTCTGTGGAAAAATACATACTAACCAACTGAGTGAGGCAAAATGATGGCAATCTTCAGTTCTCTGCAGGTATTTGATCAGAAGCAGCTGGTTTTAATTGGGGTGGAACGTATTGAATGAACCTCCTACAATTGTTTATCCTTTCAATGATAAGTGACAAATTTTTTTCCAAGGCTAATTATTTTTCCCTCATTCAAAATTAGTTTTCTGTGGCATTTAGCACACTCTGATCAGTTTGTCTTCTGAAATGTTGATGTGTATTTGATGTGAATTCAAAGTATTATTTGAATTTTTCTTTACATTCATCCTTAGGTTTCAAAAGCTGACACATACATCTAATATCCTTTGAGCACAAAAAGATGTGATAATGAAGGGAAGATGTGCTTACCAAATGCACAGGATATAATAGAGTTTGCTCCCTGACCTGCATCAAACAAAGAAACTAGACAAGAGTAGAAATGAATAGAAACTGCCAGACATTGGATCAAGCTAGTCAGTTTCCTTACCAAATAAACAATTTAGAACTTCTCAGTGCATGTTCTTGTCTCATCTCTGGTAACAGTTCAAAACTGATTTTGTGATTTCTTTGACTAGGTATCAAAGTTTCAAACATTACCTTCTTTCTTTCTTAAAGTACTTAGACTATAGGTAAATCTGTTGGGCATAAACCACGCTGCAGCTTTTTGAATTTGTGATACAGAGGTTTTATCGGGCCTACACATCTCACATACACGTCGTCAAAATGATGTCTTACAGAGTTACAGAACAAATCACTTTTGCAATTTCAATGTCAGAGTCAATGCCTAAGTAAACCTTCATATGATCCTTGAAGTTAGTTAAGCAGCTTTCCTTTCAAGTCTGGTATGTTGTACACAGAACACAAGGCGAGAAGGGCAAGCTGGTTGGATTTTTGTTCTTTTATGTATTTTATTCATGAACTTCTCCTCGGTCTTTTTATCTTATCTGATTACCACTTCCATATTTCTGAATTTTGTTGTAAAGTTTTCATTTGCAGCAGCTGCTCTACTGTGGATCAGCAAATTGTCATTCTTTACGCCTTTCCTTTTTCAGTTTTATCTGCCAGTTGTAATCAGAATCACTATTCTAAGAATGTTTTAATTAAAATAATTAAGAAACATACACACCTGTTCAGATTACCAGCATTCCACATATGCTTAAATACATTTAAAATGTTTTTAATATACAAATGAATATAACCCTTTGGATTCCAGTTCCTCCACTTATAGTTACCTTGTCCTCTTAATCCAAATAAAATAGCCCCTGCTTCTATCCCCGGTCCTATTGAAAATCTCCCACTATCATTACCAGTATTTCTGATGATGCCAGAACAGTTAGTTATGTTCGTCTATGATTTCTCACCCTTGATATTTGCTCCCAGACCTAGTCTCAATTATCACCTGTCAGAGCTGTCTTCTCTCCATTCTGTTCTGTCTATATGTATATTTTTCATCTCAAATTCCTCAGACAAAAGTCAATACAAATCTACAGCAGTGGCACTTTTATTGAAGGTTTGAGATAACAGGAGTACGGTGGGAAGGTAGAGATCAGAGTCCAAATCAGAACAAGGAAAAAATTAAATACATTTTACCCTTGAGCAATGTGAGGGTTAGCGATGCCAATCCATGTGCAGTTGGAAATCCAAGGATAACTCTTGACTCCCCGAGGTCATAGCTACTAACAGCCTCCTCTTGACCATGAGCCTTACTAATAAAATGAACAGTCAATTAATACATATTTTATATGTTATATGTATTATATACTACATTCTTATAATATAGTAAGTATGTACTACAGTTAATTTTATGCAGTCATGATTTAATACTTAATATATCTTACTTTCCTATCCAAATGCATGAAAATGAATTATAAACAAATAACCAAAGGCCATTAACTGTGCTGATCTAAATTATACCTTCTACAAGTATGTCTGCAGATAATGCTTATAAGAATCATTTTAAGGTTTAAAATGTAGGTCCCTGGACCTTATTCCAGACTTACTTATTTGGAATAGTTGAGATGTTGGCACAGCAATGAAAGGAAAATCATGACTTTCAACAAGTTTTCAAGGTAATGTTCAAAATCTCTTAGGGTTTGATAGTCATCTATCGTAATGGTTAATTTTACGTGTCAATTTGAATGGGCCACAGGTTGCCCAGATTAAACATTGGTTTTGAATGTGTTTATGAAAGTGTTTCTGGATGAGATTATCATTTGAATCAGTGGACTCAGTAAAGCACACTGTCCTTCCTAATAAGGTTGGGCATATTCGAGTCTTTTGAAAGCCTGAATAGAACAAAAGATGGAGGAAAGAATAATTTTTCTTTTATATCTTGCCTCACTGCTTGAGCTGTGACATCTTGTCTCTTTTCCTACTCTTGGACTTGGATTTATAATTGGCTCCCCTTGTTTTCAAGGCTTTGAACTCAGAGAGAAATATGCCACCAGCTTTCCTAGATCTTCAGCTTCCAAATGACAGATCATGGGACTTCACAGCCTCCATAATCACGTGAGCCATGACTTTGTATGGATTTGAGAGTTTCTCTTGAAATTTATGTCTAGTTTTATTCCACTGTAGTCTGAGAAGATACATGGTATGATTTCTATTTTTCTAAATTCACTAAGACTTGTTCTGTGGCCTAAGATATGATTAGTCTTGGAAAATGTCCCATATGCTGATGAGAATAATTTATATTCTGTAACTTCTGGGGAGATTGTTCTGTAAATGTCTGTTAGGTCTATTTGTTGTAGAGTCCCATATAAGTCCAGTGTTTCTCTGTTGACTTTCTGCTTTTATGATCTGTCCAGTTCTGTCAGTGGGGTGTTTAAGTCCCTGGTGATTATGATGCTACTGTCTATTGCTTTCCTTAGGTCTAGTGGAATTTGTTTTATGAGTCTGATAACTCCTATGTTAGGTGCATATATATTTAGCACTGCTATGTATTCTTGCTGAATTGCTCCTTTATTGTTATATAATGACTATTTTGTCTTTTTTTTTTTTACCATTGTTGATTTAAAGTCAATTTTATCTGATATGAGAATGGCTATACCTCCTATCTTTTATTTTCCGTTTGTGTATGATATTTTTCTTCCATCCATTTACACTGAGTTGGTGCAAGTCCTTGAAAGTTAGATGAGATCCTTGGAAACAGCATATACTTAGGTTGCTCTTTTTTTTATCCATTTAGCTAGTCTATGTCTTTTAAGTGGAGCATTAAGTCTGTTCACATTCTATGTTTATAATGATATGTGGGATATGTTCTATTCCTCATGTTGAATGATATCTTGTTCTGTTTTCCTCCTTGTACTCCTATTTTATAAAATCTGTGCACTTCATCTTTTAGTAGTTTTTACACTGGTAGCTATCTGTTGTTCTGTTCCATGTCTAGTGCATTTTTCAGCATCTCCTATAGGGCAGGTCTAGCAGTGACAAATTCCCTTAGTGTTTGCTTGTGTGGAAAAGTGGGTGACAAACACTTAAGTGTCTCCCTTCAATGGCTCCTAGATGGTATATTTGTGCCCTTTTCTGGAAGACTGATCCAGCAGGAGAGGGGCAGATGCAATGAGAGCCTGTAATGTAGCTATTCTTCATTGTCTCACTCCCCTGTGGTTGTTACAGTCCAAGCCAGTGCTGGGGGATCTTCATGTGGAGTGGAGGATTGGTCCTTAGGCTACTGTGGGAAGCCTGGGCAGGTGGCTGGGTTAGTCCTTCTCTACAGAGCTGGTGTTGTGGGAGATTGTGCTTCCTGGGTTTCCCCATGGTGGTGGAGTGGCTGCTGGGCAAAGCTAGTCAGTGGCCATGGGTGTCAGGGCTGTAGGCATTTACTTTGCCCAGGTCCAGGTGCAATAGTGGCATGCAGTGGGGAATGGCTCATGGCTAGCAGGTCTATGGCAGCTGGTGGACCCCAGGTGTGGTGCCATGGAGTGCCATGGGAGCTGGACTGCTGGAGGGGTAGGGCACTCTCCCCACATAGGTCCCACTGAGGCTATTACCATGGGACTTATCAAGTGGCATCAGTTCCTGCTCTATTTGAATTCACGGGCAGGAGGGTTTGCTGAGCTCCCAATCACAGGGTGTGTGAGAGCATCTGTTCCCCCTGCTCGTTCCCCGGCCTGGCAGGGGCAATGTGGATGCAGCTGCAGTGAAGTCAATCGCTGTGAAGACTGAGCACTCCAGCCCCAAGTGCTCAAAATGACATCATTTGCAGTGACCTGGGAACAGAAGCCAACAGGTCCCTCCTGAACCTGTTCTCCAGTCTGTTGCTACTGCACAGTCTCAAGACAATTCCCTAATCAGTACAGGGGACTGTGGTGGTTGCAGTGGACCCCTCTCAGCTCAGGCACAGTGTCTGCAGGAGGTGTGTGGAACCCCTGGATTCTCTCCAATATCCCTTCCCTGTTTATTAACACCTTCTCCAGGTACCTTCTGATTTTGGCAATTGGATCTGCCTGTCTCCTCCTTCACTCTAAATGTCTCCCATCACTTCTCTGATGATTTACAGTGCTCACTCCAAGAAGGCTCATCCGTAGGTTAGCATCTACTTGCAACTTTCAATCCCCTCCTTGAAAGCAGCGTGTGTGAGTTGCTTCTAGTCTGCCATCTTCAAGAAGTCATTTTAGCTGTAAATTTCTTCATGCTGCATACCTGTTTTATAAGCTATTGTTGAATTAAATGTTTCTGGACATTTGTAGATATCAGTGGAAAACAAATAATGGAAGATGTAAAAGATGATGTTTGGTTAACAATTGGTTAGGAAGCAAACCTCACTGTTGAGGATTAAATGAGAATGTTTATCATAGAACTTAAGAAATTAAGAGATGCTTAAGCAAATACCATTTCATATTATAATACTAAGGTAAAAAATTGAATATATCACTGATAATAGGGTAATATATCTAAACAAATAAATTAACAATTGTGGTTTGAATATAAGAAAATTTACATAATAAATATTAGATTTAATAAATAAATGCTGAAAATATAAAAATAATAGCATGAAAGGTATTGTAGTGTTTAGTAAATTCAATGACTGTGGTTTTATAAAAAAGTTTAAATGTTAGACTGAGTACAATGGTGTGTGCCTGTGGCCCTGACTACTTGTAAGGCTAAGGCAGGAGGACTGCTTGAGTCCAGGTGTTCGAGGTCAGCCTGGGCAACATAGCAAGACCTATCTGTAAAATAAATAAATAAAAGCTTTAAAAGTTAGAAAATAGATATTTAAGCAATGAAATTCTAAATGTAAATTATTGATGATATTTTGTCAATTCTAAGAAGAAGAAATGTCACAAAATGATAATCACAAATGAGAAATGTCTCTCAATAAAGTTTTTTATTCGATTTTTTAAAAATGGCAAATATATAATTAGATATATTGATTTTATCAAAGTAGCAGCTGTCATCTACAATTACAGAAGTGCTTGAAATTATTTATGGTTTGTAACAAACTATAATAAATTATGGAAACAAACTATAATCCCTAAAGTCTTTGGCATACCATTTATAACTGCATGATATTTTTTGGATAAGGTATAGTGATGACTCCATCCTCCACAGAGATGACAAATTGAGAATAAAAAAGACATAAAATGATTTCCAACACCTCAGATAGTCTCTATAGAACATCAGTAAAATTGAGTGTTTTCTAAGCACTGTCACCAAATGTGGCATTCAGGATGATGGAACTGAGGAACTGACAGTCAACTAGAAGTTCAGGGACACCATGGTATTATACATCCTGCTGATTATGTGGGGGCTTAACATTAATGCAGAATAAGTGGTTTCCATCAAAATGTGATAGAATGACAACTGTTAAAGAAATATCAAAGAAAGTGTCTCTTTTCAAGAGACACTACACTGAAAAGAAATTTTCAGTTCAGTCTTCTATTTTTATCAATACGATCAGAAGAAAAACACTGGAAATTCTTTAAAATATAGAGTCTTGTAGGACTTACATTAACTGCATGATTGGACAGAAAAGATAGAAAATCCAGTACTTCTGATGGTATCAGACATACTTGCACAAATTTTACTCATAGTTTTGTTTTTATTAAAGCATTACAAATGCTGACAATTTAACTGCATATAGGGTTATATTTTTTTAAAAAAAGAATGAACCTTGCCAGATTAACTAACTTGAAGGCAATAGAGGCATTGGAAAGGAAAAAAGTAAGGGGCTTCTAAATATTAATAGATGATATCATTGCCTCAATGATCATATGTAATTACTCTTTAAGGTACCATATTATTTATTCCTGTCCAATATGATCCACCTATAGTTACAGGTGATAATATATTAACTGGTACTTGAAGAAAAAATATGCTAGTCAAACATGCAATTGTATTAAATTTAAAGAATTCTCAGCAGAAGAAACAGCATTTACAAAGACAGAAGGTATGGAATAAACTGGCATATTTTGAAATAGCTGGAATATAAGATGAGAGAATCAGAGATCAAATTTAGAAATGTAGTCTATATAGGCTAGGATTTAATTATAATGGATTTTGTTTTTATGCACCAAGATACAATATGATTTTCCTTTAAAAGTACCCCAAAAAAGTGTCAAGAAATAAAATAAATTTTAAGAAATGTTTAATATCATAATGATCTCAATATAGCAATATATTTCTAGAAGTTTTGGACTGAAACCTATAGATTAAAAAGTGTAGTTAAAAAGAGATTTGATTATTCAGATTATATCTGAAGATGCTCTGGGTAAAGGCTATAATACTACAAATAGAAAAAATGTATGCCTATGTGTAAGTTTTATCTTACTAGTGCTGTCAGAAACCTATGCCAAAAAGAAAAAATCAGCACTCAATTCATCATTTATTCATTTTACACTTAGAAAATTTTATTATAACGTAAAGTTTATTCAATGTAAATTGAATAGATTGGCTTTTTGGTTTTTTTTGCACTTTAAATATATACAACAATTTTTATTTGTCAATTGTACCTCAATAAAGCTAAAAACATATTAACTTTTTTAGGCTAAATTGCTAATATTAAATGGTGATGCATTAGTTTGCTAGGGCTGTGATAACAAGACAAAAGAAATTTGTTACCTCATAGTTCTGAAGGCTTGAAATCCAAATTGAAGGTAGAGACAGAGTTGGCTACTTCTGAGAGGTATGGGGGAAAGATTTGTTCCAGGCTTTTTCTCTTTGGCTTTTAGATAATGTGGCCTCCTCCTATGTCTCTTCACATTGTCTTCCTCTATCTATTGGAAAATTGGTGTCCAAGTTTCCCATTTTTCTTTTCTTTTTTAAATTTCAAAATATTATGGATATACACATGTTTTTGTTATATGGATAGCTTTTGTTATGCTTAATTCAGAGTGATAGTGTGCCCATCACCCAGTGTTCATTATACCCGTTAGGTAGGTTTTCGCCCATCCCCTCCTACCCACTTCTCCCTGCTTGATTTCCACTGAATTTTACTTTGCTCTGTGCACATGTGTGACTATTGGTTAGTTCCAGTTTACTAGTGAGCACATGTAGTGTCTGTTTTCCATTATTTAGATACTTTACTTAGGAGAATGGTCTCTAGTTCCATCTAAATTGTTGCAAAAAGGCCTTCTTTCATGACTTAGTAGTATCCCATAGTATACATATACCACATTTTGTTAATCCACTCTTGAATTGACGGGCACTTGGGTTGATTCCACATCTTTGCAATTGTGAATTGTGTTCTATAGCTTTAAATTTTCCAATTCCCATTTAAACATTTTACTATGACATTTGTATTCATTTTGTGAGTAAATTCATTCAAATAGCCTTTTCAAAATTATAATTCTCTTTCAATAACATAATGTTCTCTACATCTGTAAATTTCCCTTAAGATATCCCTCAAGATGTCTATAAAATATCTATATCTATTCATTAAGTATATAGAAATATGGGTCTATTTAGGATATTACCAAAAGTAATTGATAAGAAAATTATTACTTTAATTATTTTCATTTCATACATGCACATAAGATGCCCCTTAACATTTATGTATTCCTTTAAATAAATATGATTTCTAATAAATGAAAATTATTATTATCGCAACGATTTTGGGAATCATAGAGGCTATCTTGAAATGGCACTGGAAGATCATTTAAACCATATCTTACTAAGAAATATGATGCCATTGTCAGGCACAGTGGTTTCTTTATGAAGCTTTTGAGCAAGTACTATACAGCATGATTCAAAATTTACCAATTTACATAATCCAATTAACTATTTTTCTGCTCACAAATAAGTGATGGCTGATTCCTCTCTCCTATATAATAAATAACTGCTCTACAACATGAAACATAAGAATTTCATAAACATCAGTTACATTTAATTTCTGTTTAAACATTTTTCCAAGATGTAAGAAACAAGCTACCAAATGTAGTTTTTAACAGTCTAAGAAAAATAATTTTCTAACTCATACAATCACTTTTTGTCATTTTTGCTATTTTTTATTTATTTTTTTTTTATTTCAGAACATTATAGGGGTATGAAAATTTAGGTTACATATATTACCTTTGCACCAACCACCTGAGTCAGATCTACTAGTGTGCCTATCTCCCAGAATTGTGCACCGCACCCATTAGGTATGAATATACCCATCCATACTATTTTTAATGAAACTAATAATACCACTGATTCCAAGAAGCATCGTTATTTTTTGCAGCGTGTAGAAAAAAAATTTTAAAGAATCCAATGAAATTGTGGCATATCATCAATTATAAAAGTGCTTTTATTTTACTAATGTTAAAGTGCGAAAACATTAGCCCTAAAATTGATAATTGTATTATTAATTTATTCTATTTAGTGTGATAACATGATAAGATATATATCCAGAACTTTAGAGAAATGTTTAATTAATTTCTCTAAGGGTATGTTATAATATTCTTCATGAAGGGATATAAACATCTACACATTTACAACAATGAAAATTATTCAAAAAACATTTGATTTGGATAATGTTCTTGGTTACTTCTTTATAAACACTTTGTATCTTTCATGGAGAAATCCTATATTTTACTTATGCAACCTATTTCATTTAGAATTTAAAGAACACAAAATTAGTCCTTTAATAGGAATTACCTGTATGCAGAATGTATGATAAATAAAACAGTTAATACTGTTAGCCTGATATTTGATTTGACAGAACTTGATAACTGATTTTTATATTTTGTCATGCACCTGTTAGGTAGATAGTGAGGGATTCCGGGTTGCCTAGGGATGAAAGTGGGTGCTGTTGCCCCATCTTGGTCCTGCCCAACCCTAATTCTCTATAGCTAGGGAAGGAGGGAATACCGTAAAATCTGCCAATCAGAACTTGGTGAGCCAGCTGCAAAAGAATGCAGAGGACTCTCTAGCTCACGGGCCAAGCCACATGGGTACCATAAAGTCTGGAAAGTGACCTAGAACCCGCATGCATAGTTAAGGCTCAGGTCATGTGACTCCCAACTATCTAATCAAAGTGGTTCCATGGTGACCTCTGAATCACAAGGGAGGTTCCTATCTGGACACTATAGAGTAAGGTGCAGACCATAGCCAACTGCTCTCTCTTGGCCCTTCCTCTTGCTTGCCTGCTGCGACAATGGGTCCGGTGTCATCTGTGGCCTATGTACCATGCTCTGTAAACCTCTATCTTGCCTTCGCCCTATAATCCTACCTTTCTCTCCTCAATATACCTCATTTTCATGCTTGCCTAACTTTGGTGTGTCTGGTCATTCTTCGACCATGGCCACACCAGGAACCGATGGTTTCATACTGAAACCTAACACACCCTGTTGAGAGAATGACACCAACTACTTTTTTCTATCCTGCTCATTTATCATTTAAAGAAGTAATGTATTTCTCAAGAAAAAAATCACAACATCTTTGATACTTTTTATTCTCATTATTATTGGCATAGAATTCCTTTGAAGTTGACAGAAAAGACTGTATTTCGAATGTTATTTTCAGTCTGGCAATTATTGAATCATTGAATAAATCTAGTTATAACTACTTGCTGAGAAAAAATGTAAATACAATGAACAACAGTAATAATAAACAACAATAGTATTTCACCACCTATCTGCATGGCAGTAAGGCAACTTCTTACTCAAAATGCTCTCTTGGCATCTATGTTACAGTTAATATCTATTATAGAGATAAAAATACCCAAGTTTACATCTCAGTCAGTTCCAAGAAAAAGATAAACAAGTGTGTTTGCCTTCACTCAGATTTGTTTTTACGTTCTTTGATAAATCCATCACCTAGGAAGGTAACCTAATTAATTTTCTTGAGTTAATTATCTAAATCAATAAATAATTCTTTTATCCTGAAGGTAAAGGATGGTAGAGCAGATGGAATATGAACTTTTCTCAGAGTTAATTTTTTCCCCAAATATAAGCTTCTACATGTATAAAAATTAATAAAAATTCCACCAATTTATCCAGTGGAATAAAATTCCAATGAAATAAATATCCCCCCAAATGTATCTAATGCATACATTTGTAATAGGTATATTTAAGTATCTCCAACTCTCTCTAATGAAAATTTGAGTTGCTCCTTGAGTTAACCATGAGGTTAGCTCCTGATATGGCCATCATAAGTCACAGATATTGTAAGTCAATAATGTCATTTAATACCCTGATAACAGATATTGTAAGTCAATAATGCATTTAATACCCTGATAAATCTATCGTAAATCAGAGAAATCATTAAGTTGAAACATTGTAAGCTGAAGACCATCTGTATTCTTCTCACTCCGTTTCTTCTGGTGGATTTCCGGAGGATTCACTATTAATGTTGATATTCAGTGTCTTAGAAACAATTCAGTCTTCCAGGAAGTAAAATGCAGATAGATAGATAGGGAGACAACTAATCAGGCACACAAACCATCATAGAACTATCATAAAACAATCATGAATTATCCAAGCAGTTAGCACGGATCTTAAACCTGCTCATTTAAAAACTATCTAAGGACAGGAAAGAAAAGTTGCAATATCTATCTACTGTATTAGCTAAAGAGGTTAGCAGTGGCCCTCAAGTATACAGGCAGTCCCCAGATTACGGAAGACCCAATTTATGGCATTCCATACTTAGGAATGGGCTCCCAAGGCTCCCCAAAGGATAATTTACAATTAAATAATTAAATTAATAATTTGGGAACTACTTTCTTCATCCCATGTAAACAAACCCGCAAGGTGTCAGCGGTTGGTTGGCACAACATCTTTACTCCAGTGTCATTGTTTATACGGTTGCTTAAGCATAGCATCGCTTTAGTCAATTTGTTAATTTGATTTTGTGAGTCTGTGTTTCCCTTTATGGCCAGGCCTCCAAAGCAAAAGTCCACTGTAAGTCCAGATGACACTGCAGCAAAGAGAAAAGTGATTACAATGGAAATGAAAGTAGAAATAATTAAGCATTCAGAGAAAAGCCAGATGCCATTGTTCATTGGGAAAGCATTAGGCTTCAGCTGCTTGACTGTCAGAGAACAATTGTAAAGGATAAAGTGGGAAGAATTGTAATAGAGGGAATGGCCTGAAAAAAGTGCCAAAATATTTTCTCTCTTTAACACATCCTGTACTCCTTTTTGAAAACTGAAACTTGCATCCCTGTCTCAGGCCAGTGGTTGGGAGGGGCGGGGTAAGTCTTTTGTTATTTGTGAGAAAAGAGATGGCTCAGCTGGACCTGGTAAAGGGAGGTCCTGGGTGGAGGTCAGGAGATTGCCTTCACCAGAGATGGATGTTCAGAATCATCAACTGTAGTTGAATAGTAATTGCCTGAAGGTGAGAACCCATCATTTAAAAGCTCTGTATTTCTGATTATTATTAAGACAAAGGCATTTCAGACAGGAGGCTCCATCCTCCTTCTTTTGCTAGCAAAGTAACAAAATGTCTCTTTCCTTCCTCCGCAAACCATCACTTATCCTCTTTCTTCTGATGCATCCGCGTGGACAAGTGGCGGAGTTTTTGGTAACAATGGAACATATGAAAGGCAGTGATCCAATGAAAGCATCAGTTATTATTAAGCAGCACAGTCGATTAATTATTGCAATGAAAACATTATTATTGATTTGGTTAGAAGATCAAAATAAGCATAACATTCCTATTAGCCTAGTGTTGATGCAACATTAGGTGAGTGTTAATCTTTAGAATTCTTTTTCTAAATTTCTCATATCTCCTATCTAAACTTTTTGTATGAATTTGTTTGTTCTGTTTGCTTGAATTAAAAGAAGAGCAAAATAGTTTCTGTAGCTTATTGTTACAGTATAGGAGCATTATTATTAATATTATTACTACAGTATTGTACTACATTATTATTGTCACATATGAGCCATTATAATATTGTTGGTATTATTATTATATGATACAATTATTATTATTACTGTGTATATATTAGGTAGATAGCAAGGGATTCTGGGTCTTCTAGGGATGAAAGTAGGTGCTGTTGCCCCCATCTTGTTCCTACCCCACCCTAATCTTCTGAGCAACTGCCATACCTGGGGGAGGAGGGAACACCCTACAAATCTGCCAATCATAACTTAGCATGCCAGCTGCAAAAGAATGCAGAGGACTCTCTAGCTCATGGGCCAAGGACCATAGGTACCATAGAGTCCATAAATTGACCTAGAACAACATGCATGCATAGTTAACACTCAGGTCATGTGACTCCCAACTGTCCAATCAAAGTGATTCCATGGGGACTTCTAAGCCATGAGGGAGGTCCCAGTCTGGGCACTATAAAACAAGACGCAGACCATAACCAGGCCTTTTTTGCGCCCTTCCTTTGGCTCTCCCTTTGCTGTGACAGTGGGTCTGGTCATCATCCATGGCATAGGTATCATGCTCTGTAAACTCATATCTTGCTCTTGTTCTATAATCCTATCTTGTTCCCTCTCAATAAACTTCACCTCATGCTTGCCTTACTTTGTGCGTCTGGTCATTCTTCAGCCATGAGCGCACTAATAACTGACATTCCAGATTAAAACCTGACATGTGCACTGTTCATCAGGTATCCAAGTTACATAAAAATCAACCTAAAGACTTTGTCAGGAACATACCTTGTCCATAACCTAAGGACTGCCTGTGTAGAGATCAGAGAAAACAGGCTACTCTTACTATGGCCAAAAAATTTTTTTCCATTATTGCCACATAAGAAATTTAAAGTAAGTAAAATAAAGTGTTAAGTATAAGAGAATAAATATCATAAACTTTAGTTCACTTGCTGCCATATAATAAACATCCATAAGAAAATTCAAAACAGTTACTTTATTTAAGATCTTAGAGAAAAATTTTAGCCATCAGGTAGCTTATTCCAGTAAATCTATCATAGGAGGAAGAGCACAAATGTTTCCTGCTTAGCATACTCTAAAACTGCAGCAGAGCAAATTTGGTGGAAGTATACCTCAATTCTGCAACAAGTAGCACAACTTTCTATTTTATATAGGGCATAAGATCCTTTTCTCCAGTTACCTAGCTGAGGACAGGCTCGCTGCTTAATTATTTACACACACACACACACACACCCACATACACAAGTAGACACACACTTTGCCTAAATAATTGATTTTTATTTATGCCATCCCTGTGTGCCATTTTTTCATAATAGTCACACATATTTGTTTCTAATTAAAAAACTACATGAAAGAATATAAATGCATATATACATAGATATGTTGCTATATATATTATATATATTATGCACATAGTTTAATAGAGTTTACCCCTTGAGGAGCCACCAAGATATATCATGTGGTTCAAGAGTTGTCTTAGGAAGAGTATCTCTTCCATTGCAGCAGTACCCGTGGAAAAATTGTGCACTAATGAATTGAGTTTTTAGTTGGAGTAGTATGACATTTCAGGAGCAGTTTCTCAGTTTTTTTCTCAGCTTATAAGATTCTTGCTACCCCATTCCTTTGAATTCTTCATACCCAGTTTCTATAGGGTAGAATTTGTGAGAGGTGGCCAGTGGCACATGCTACTTTGACCTATTTCAGAAGACAGTGTTTTCCAGTCAGGGGAAAGGGCCCAGTTGAGGGCCTAGTTTATAAATCTGAATCTAAATACGAATCTAATATTCAGAATTATAAATTAGACTTACAATTAGATACCACTGCACACCCACAAATATATCCAAAATTATAAATACAGAAAACATTGAGTATGTGCAAGAATGCAGAGCAACTACAATTCTTATCTATTGTTAGTGGTGATGTAAAATGCTATAACATTTTTTGAAAAGGAATGGAAATTTCTTCTAAAGTAAGAAATATACTTATCACACTACCTAGCAATTCTGCATCTAGTTATTTATCAACAATAAGGAAACACATGCTCACACAAGGGCTCATATATACAGAATGTTCATGGAAATTATGTTGATCATAGTCAAAAGCTAGACACAATGCAAATGTGAAGCTATTTCTTATTTATACAAAGTAATACCACTCAGCATAAAAAGGAGGGAGCTAATGATATACACAGCATGGATTACCTTCATTTCTCTTTCTCCGTGAAAGAAAAAAGCTGCAGACAAGAATCCAGTTGCCTCAGAGTAATAGTAGGTTGTTGAATGAGAAGTGTCATAAGGGAAATTTTTTGAGTATTTAAATGTATCATGTTTTTGCAGGGGTGTGGTTTATATGAATTAATGTACTTGTAAAAACTACCAAATTGTGTGCATAAGATTTGTAGATATCACTGTGTACACATTTTACATGAAATACAGAACTGCAAATAAAAATTGTCTAAGCTCAGGCCATTTTTCTCCCCACTCTATTCAGCAGTTAAGTAAAGGAGCATCAGAAGCAAAAAGTAGAATTAATTCAGAATCAGAATTTGTCAGAGAAAGAGAACAAGGGAAAGAAGTTGAAGTTATTAGAATGAGCACAGTTAGTGTTAAAGGCCGGGGAGGGGTTGACTGCAGGGAAAGAACTGAACACTGGGAGGAAATCATTGGGTAAATGGAAAGAAGTCAAGTCAGGTCAAAGAAAAGGTTTAGGGAGAGTAGCCAAGGAACAATGCTGGAATCACCGCAAGTTGCAGTCAGAGAGTTCAAGGCTAAAATTTAAGATTTTTAGCTAATTCAACAAATCTAAATTTGACAAGCTCCAGGGTTTGTTGATGTGAGTGATGGACTGACCTACCATGATAAACTCATTTCCTAGGGCTTCTATAACAAACTTTTGCTAACTATTAATGGATGGCTTAGCACACCAGAAATTGATTGTTTTATGATGTTGACAGTTAGGAGTCCAAAATCAAGTTTCCATCTGGGCCTTGCTCCCTGTGAAGGCACCAGGGAAGGGTCTGTATCTGGCCTCTCTTCTAGCTTCTAGTAGCTTCAGGAGTTTTTTGGCTTATGGATGGTGTTCTTTCTGTGTCTTCACATGGTTTTCCCTCTGTGTGTGCCTCTGTCTCTTCAAATGGCATTCTCCCTGTGTGTGTGTTTCTGTGTCCAAATTTTCCAGTTTTGTAAGTGCATAGTCATAGTGGATTAGGGCCCATAGAGATGACTGCCTTTTAACCAATTGCATCTGCTACAACCCTATTGCCAAATAAAACCACATTCTGAGGCCCTGGGGTGTAGGACTTTTACTTGTGAACTTGGGGAGGACATAATTCAACATATAACATATAAAACATGGCTGTGGGAACTGGGTTGTTGATGAATTGGGAAGATGGTGATGAACACTGAGAATGCTGAGGCAGGGGGCGTGCGGTGACATGAGTCAGAGAGAAGGGCGGAGGAACAAGGGTCTAGAGGTGGCATAGAGAACAGAGCAGGTTGCCACTGGGGAGTCAATATGTGTAAAAAAAAGACTAATAGTTTTTGAGGGAAAGCCAAGTTGACCTTATGTGCAGCCTGAGAAGGCAGAAGAGTTGATTGTCGTGAGAGGTGGCACGGTGGCAAGGCTGGGTGGAGCAAGGGGGATCACGGTGAGTAGGACGGCAAGGCGAGTGCAGGTGCGAGAGCCAGCCCCGCCGACATAGGCCTCTGAGCCGGACACCCCCTCACTCCTTGTCCTCGCCATATTTACTTAAAATGACATTACACCTTATGTCTTTTGGTGGTTAGGAGGAAAAGGCCAAACTCTTTTCCCTGAAGGCCTTTGCAGTAGCTGTTACCTCTGTTTGATACATGATATTTGCATGGCTGGGTCATTAAAGTTATCCATCTCCCAGCTTAAATGTCACCAGCTCAGAGAAGCCTTCCCTGCCAAAGCAATCAGAAATGACTATCTGGCCATTATCCGTCACATCACAACTGATTTTAACTATTTGCATAGAAGGCATCACTATTGGACAAATTTCTAATATATTTATCTTGTATCTATTTCATCACACAACATATAAGCTTGAAATTAAAAGGAATCTTAACTCGTGTCCATTTGGTTCATCCTCATGTTCCCAGCATGTAGCACAGACCCTGCCATATATAGGTGCTCAATAAATAATTTTGAATGCACTAATAAATAATTTGATAGGTAACCAAATATAACATTTTTCAACAATTGTCAAAGATGACACACACAGATGGAGAGACATGATGGAATTTTTCTAGCTGAAAGTTTTTAGAATGAATTACTTCCATCAGAATTCTGGAAGATATAGCAAGGTGTGGTTGGTTGAATGATGGCCCTGAGAGATGTTCAGTCTGAATCCTCAGAAACTGGGAATAAGTTACCCTACATGGTAAAAGAGAGTTAGAAAATGTGATAAAGTCAAGGATCTTGAGTTGGGGAGATTATCCTGCATTATCTGTGTGAGCCCCATATAATCACCAGGGTCCTTATAAAAAAAAAAGGAGGCAGGAGAATCAGAGTTAGACACAAGCTGATGTGATGAGAAAAAGAGAAGGGAGCAAGTCAGAGAGAAATTTGAAGATGCTACACGGCCAGCTTTAAAGATGGAGGACGAGGCCACAACCCAAGGAATGTAGAAAACTTCTAAGAGCTGGAAACAACAAAGAAATAGATTATCCCTAACATGTCTGGAAGGAATGCTGGCCTAGGTACCCATTTTACATTCCTGACCTCCAGAGCTATAGGAGTATAAACATGTGTGTTTTAAGTGACTTAATTTGTCAACATTTATTACAGCAGCAATAGGAAACACACATAGTGGGTGAGGGGCAGAGATGGGAAGTTTGGATTCATGGATTCATTGAGCATTTCAAGGTATCTTTGGGCAGTAAGTTTGACTTGCCACATTATATTTATAAAGCAGCTACTATATTATACTACGTAAGTGAATATATAAATGTGTGTACACATGTATTTTATATGGCTTTCTTACATGATACTAATTCATAGAATAAAATGAAATTGCTATTGCTTAATTCCTATGTATTCATATGTAAATGGTTTTGACCCTTAGCCTTATTAGAAACATGAATGACCTCTTTATTCACTATCCTTTGAATCATGCACACTTCTCTCTTACGAAAACAAGAATCCTATAAATAGGATGCTTTGATGCTGCCTTACGATAGACTGAATCTAAGTCATTAAATGGCAATAGAAAAGCAGTATTTCACAACTCAGAGAAATTTTTATGTGCTGACTCCTTAAATTATGATCCGTGGATCGGCTGCATCGGCAGCACCTGGGCACTTACGGGAAACGCAGAACCTTTCTCCACACCAACAATAAGGAATCAGAATCTGCATTTTAATAACATCAACGGACAATTCATGTGCATGTTACAGTTTGAAGAACAAAGGTTTGTTTCATCCAATCGAGTTCTGTTTTGTGAATAAAAACTTATTTTCTGAGAAATTAACAATCAGAGTTAGGACAAGAAATCAATTCTCACACTTTTCTACCAGGAGCCCTTTCTGCGAAGATTTTCTTTTCATGTAGTCTTAATAATACTTTTTAAAAATACTTTCTTTTTTTTTCCTTTTTTAGGGAATAATTGACACGCATCTTTGACATAAATATGAAAATATACAGAGGTCATCGCTGCTGTCAAATCAATATGATCAACCACTACATGTTACTGTATTTTAAATATTTAATCCTTAAAATTGAAACCACCGACTACTAATTTTGAATGAGCATTTTACCTTTAATTATGATGACCACTTTAGGGCCAGGGGTGTAGGGCGGAAAACATGCTGCTCTATATGTGAGTATCCCATGCGTTGTCTCTCACCTCTGGGGGAAACGGACTGTACGTGGTAGAAGAAATGCTCATAATAGAAGAAAAATTAATCCATAAAGTTGGGGAAGTAAATCAAGTTCTGAGTATTAACAAGGGACTCAACCTAAAACTCCACCTATATCAAAAGGACAAAACCTTTTTGTTTTCAATAGAGTTGATTTGTTGAATGTATTCAATTGTAAATTAAATTATATTCATTTTGCTACCAATTTTGCTGATTTTTAAAAATATCACTGAGGTGTTGATTAAATTGTCTTCCAAAATATTATACATATATTACACATAAAGATCCCCAAATATTTCACTTATGACAAATGCCTTATATTCTGAAGAGAAAAATCAGAAATAAAGCTTTCTAGACTATCACTTAAATATAAGCCATAAAAATGTCAATCTGAACAGCTTCCTTTGCTATATTGATTATAATAAATCAAATAGTGACATAGATGACACAAACTTAAAATCAGAACACAGTCACAAAGAAAAAAATCTGACCATTTAAAATGAAAATTAAACAATGGATTTATAAGAAACTTTTTAATTATAATTATCTTGTCTGCACCTTTTTATATAATGCCAAACTATACTCTTTATAAATGTCATACGGAAATGTTTTATTTATATTAAGCAACCTAAAACTTCATCTTATTTATGATATTATAATTCACTGGTATTGGAAGTTCTTTGGTAATCTTAGAAGAATATGTATTCATTTTTTACAGTTTGTATTGACCACAATGAATTGTCTTTTCATTCTACAATTTCTCTCCTAACCTGTCAAATCCTAACCTGTCAAAATATATTAAATACAGTGTCATTCCTTAAGGGTCAAAATGAAACTAATCACAAATTTTTGTTATAAACATATTCAGCATATGTCATTATTTTCTTTGTTGCTTAAGGTAATGGAAGAAAAGTCATTACATGTTTGAAATCGAAATAATAATGAAAGGCATCACAAATGATCAAGTGTACTTTTTTCCCCATGAAATGAAACCAAAAGTGACTATACTGATTAGGAAAACTTGAATTTTCTACATTTTGGCATGAGAAATGAAAAAAAAAATGATTTAAAATTAATAGTAGGCCGGGAGCGGTGGCTCACGCCTGTAATCCTAGCTCTCTGGGAGGCCGAGGCGGGCAGATTGTTTGAGCTCAGGAGTTCGAGACCAGCCTGAGCAAGAGCGAGATCCCGTCTCTACTAAAAATAGAAAGAAATTAGCTGGACAACTAAAAATATATAGAAAATATTAGCCGGGCATGGTGGCAGATGCCTGTAGTCCCACCTACTCAGGAGGCTGAGGTAGAAGGATTGCTTGAGCCCAGGAGTTTGAGGTTGCTGTGAGCTAGGATGATGCCACGGCACTCTAGCCTGGGCAACACAGTAAGACTCTGTCTCAAAAAAAAAAAAAAAAAAATTGATAGTAATAAGAGAGTAGACCCACATCTTAAGCAATATTAAAATAGATAAGAAATATTGCTGATAAATAGATGATTAATAGTCTTATATAAGAATAAACGGATTAATGACTGACAGTTACATGTAACAGTCAGAAAATACATTGCTATTTTGAATAAAATTTTATAAATTATAAGACATATATTAAGAATAGTGATAATCCCTGTCATTTCAGGTGCAGTGTGAGGTACAAGTGGCTATGTCAGGGAAACAGGCCTTGGTTCCATTACTTACTAGCTGTATAAATACACCAACATTATTGAACTTCCAAAAGCCTTTGTTTTCTTCCCTGTTGAAAGGTAAACTTATATTAGTTCGCCTCCCAGGGATAAAATTGAATGAATCTGTTAATATTTAAACAATATTGCATAAGCCAAGTATAGACGTCATGTGAAAATAATGAAAATGAATTTGAGTAATATCTTGATTTCCCAAATTATAACTGCATGAGTACAACAAGATTGTCAGAATCACATGTTTATAAAATATGCACAGGTCTATATTTAATTCAAATACACAACTGAAGCATCAAATTAATGAATCAGTCTATCATGATATTTTTGTATTGAACTTTTAATTCAATCATAAACCCTTTTCATTCCTTTCCAAGAACAACTAATATATTTAAAATGAGAAATGTCACTTTTTGAAATTGATATTATAGTGCAAATTTAATAGGTCTTCATAATTATATCATTTCTTTGCACATATGCACAATCATTATTAAGGTAAAAATACTAAATTTTTCATTGAACATGATGAGTCAAAATTAAATTTCCCTATTTTGATACAGATTCATCTTAGAAAAAATCTTCTAGAGAAAGGAAAGCCTCTTGTGTGAGCTGAAGTCTTGGTTCAGATGCTTCTGATGAGGAGAAGCAAACATCATCATCCCTCCATCCTTCTATCTCTTTCCATTGGAATGGGTCTCATGACGGGCAAGACGTTGTTTTTGTTATGTTTGTTGCTTTCTTTTGGTTTGATGAAGCACCAGTAAACATGAGGAACATGAAGGGAATATTAAGGAAGTGGAGATCATCTGTCTCTGCCCCCATCTGAGATGTGGATTTTAGTCATCTTGTGAAAATGACAAAAACAGGTTGAAGGAGGCATGCTCAGTACAAGACTGAACAAAAGCAGTGCCACTGATAAAACAGGAACAATCTGAAAAGTTTACCTATCACACAGACCTACAAGCAGACCCAAACATGCTCTCAGGGAGTTAACAAGCAAAGATCTCTCTATCCAGACAAGCAAGAACAAAGACCACAGGACCCTGTACAAGAGCTTTGTTATGGAGGCCTC
This sequence comes from Propithecus coquereli, assembly GCF_000956105.1. Lineage (NCBI taxonomy): Eukaryota > Metazoa > Chordata > Mammalia > Primates > Indriidae > Propithecus > Propithecus coquereli. The sequence goes on from NW_012151752.1 coordinate 504,840, forward strand.
AATCAGGAACGTCTGCTAAGTGTTATATTGGTACTTCCCCTTCAATGCACTTCAGTGAGCAGCCTCACATAGAGTAATCTGCCATGCCTGCTCCTGCCTATGTGTAACATATTATCCCTTATTGGTTTTCCAGTACCTTCCATTTCCAAATCATTGCAAACAAAACACCTTGAAACGGTATACTTTTATAGTCTTGCAGTTTCTGTGAATCAGGGGTTGGGCATGGTTTAACTGAGTTTGCTATTTCAGGGTCTCCCTAGACTGCAGTTTGGGTGTTAGTTGAGGTTGTGTTCTCAAGAGAAACTTGACTGTGGAAGTATTCATTTCCAAGCTCTTGCAGGCTGTGGACAGAATTCACTGAGATTTCCATTTTCATTTTGGCTCTCAGCCAGGGGATGCCCTTAGGTTCTAATCTGCCTCCCATGTCGTACTATGTGTCCCATAAGTAGCTACGTCAAACATGGTTATTTGCTTCTTCAAATCCAGCAGGAGAATATCTCTGACCTCAGGGGGGCACCCAGTCCCTCTTTTAAGGGCTTTAACTGAAGGAAGTGAGGCCCGCATAGGATGTTCAAGTTATTCACATAGGATAACTTGAAATCAACTAATTTGGTATCTTGATTACATTTTAAAAATACCTTCACATTTCCATATTCTGCAGGCTGTAAGCAAATCATAGATTCTACCTGCACTCAAGAGAAGAGGATTAGACAAACTAATTGGAGAACACTTTAGGGTGTGCCCACTATATTTTCCACAGGTACAGAGATTTCTTAAAAAACTGAGTGTGGAATTAGTGAAAAGAAGCTTGATATCATGGGAGTAGCACTGATGAGCAACATCAGAATAAATCCAGATGGAGAAGTGCCAAGCACTGTTATTGACCTGGGGACATAGATATGTGTGTGTGTCTGTGTGTGTGTGTGTGTGTGTGTGTGTGTGTGTGAGTGCGTGTGTGCCTGCATGCGCGCACATGAACTATACTGATACTATAGCAGTGTAAATGTCAAAATTGAAATATCAGTCCCTCTAAGCACTTTTACAAGCACTTTTGCAATTTGTGGAACTGGGACACTTTGTTTCAGTCATCCCCCAATTATTGTAAGATGTAAGGATCAACTTTTGTTTCTCTCACTTTACAAAATTATTGTGTCTCCAACAACTGAAACATATTTACACTCAAGCCACTAGCTTTCATTGGCTCTAGAGGGGCAAGCCTTCTGCCAGTGAGTGCAGATCCCCCTCAAGGGTGATATTTTATTTTTCACTCCATTAGCAGGTAACAAGTACAAATCAGTCATAATTCATGGATATGTGTGACCATTCTAAACTTCTTTTAATTATTTGGGCTCCCAGGAAGGTATCTAGTGAAAAAGATTTACATTTGGAATATCAGGATTTCAATATTGCTATAAATGCAAATTAGATTTTGAGAAATTCTTAGGTATACAATGTTATAAATGATGGTTGATAGCGAGTATGTTATCAAGCAGTCTATCAAAAATAGATTTCTAAATTATCATAACAAAGACCCATATACTGATATTCCCATTTAGTTATCCTTTATCTTCTTTATTCATGAATAGAACAGAAAAAAATTAATTTTCAGAATAATTTTTCAGCTAAAGGTTTTATGTAATGGCTACAGAACAAAATTTAGAGTCTATCTCCGTATTTCATCTAAATATGCTTAGAAGCTGAGCATGTCTAGATAACTTAAACGCGATCCTTGGAGAAAAGGTTTATAATGTGTGTTCTCTTTCACAATAAATTACACTACTGTGGTCTCAGCATGCTTTAGGATTGTGGCTACTTAGGTTATAAAGGTCAGCCCAATCTCCTCATTTTATGAATGAAAAAATTGTGATCAACTGATCCATACATAAGAGTGTAATTTTTGAACCCAACTAATATCATTCCTATAGTCATGCCTTCATCGTTGCTGAAAATTTAATTTACTTTCATACATAGATGAGACAGCAGAGAGCCAGGAGGACCAAATTATTTACCTATGCTTAACATCTAATGGGTAGTTTTAAAGAGCATAAAATAAATATATGTTGATTTTATTGTCTATTCATTTTTTTTTCCCTATGGCTATCTTTGTAGTATCACTCTATTACTACCTTGATTCTTCTAGAGGGCAAGGATCATGGCCTACATTATGAACATTGCAAACAACCTCTAACAATATTTTACATTCTAGGTATTCAATAGGTGATCATTGAAATGGTGAATGAGTGAGGAGGAAATCATTAAGTCTATCAATAAATAATATAATATAACTAATATTGAACAATAAGAAAAGCCTAATTTTAATTATTAAATTTATTTGTACTAAGGCAAATAAGGCAAAATAATAAAGCAGGACTTTCAAATTTGAAAATAAAGCAAGGGTGGCTTTATAAAATAAGGCAAACTGAACCCAGTGTATAATACATACTTATGTCTAAAATATATTATTCCTGAAGCTTTTGAATTTCTGAAAATAGATTATTATCAAAGCAGACATAGCACAGCTTGCCTCATACTTTGATGTTGGATGACTAGTTCTTAAGCTATGTTCTTCTTGTAGCTAAATCCTTTGTTGAAGGGTTTGTAACTGTGCCAAAATAAAAAGATAATAATAGAAAATACCAGATAACATACTATATCTACATCACTAATAGCTAGATTAAATGAAAAGAGATTACAAAAATGAAGTGAGGTTTAAATCCACTTTTTCAATTGAATAATGGTAGTGGGATTTGTCTTATGAGCATGTTTATTCTATAACTCTAGGTTTATTCTGTAGTCACTGGTCATGTTAATTTAGCTAACGTACATTTAACAAAGTCAAAAAGAATGAAAGGATGCCGCAATTTTGTTATAATGCATTATATTTGAAAAAATATTTTAGTCTAAGTGATTGCTTATAAGGAAATATATAAACAGGTTTTCATCATTCCCTTCTACAGAATCATCAAAAAATTTGAGAGGAAAATTCAGTTATGTAATTGGACATTTTGTATGTAAGTATATCATGGAGAAAAACAAATACATTGGCATCTACCTGAGTATCACAAATGCGTGGACATATTTTATAGTTCCACATTGGATCTGATCCCCTTGATGATGATAATGACTCAGAACAAATATAATTATATGCAATATAACTTAAACAAATATTAACTGCACAGATTGTTTATATGTAAAAGCACAAAAGCAATGTTTCTTTATAAATTCAACAGGACTTCCTGACTGGCTAAAGTTTAGGCACTTTATTAGACAGTGGGAATATAGGGAGACAATTTTGTGTCTTCTAGCATCGTGATTTGCAATTCTGGCTCCATTTCATTACTACTTATGGAGGTATTAAAATAAACATACCTAACCCTACTTGTGGAAATTGCAATTCAGAATTTCTCAGGCAAGTTCTAAGGAATTCTATTAACACTCTACGATTCGAATGAATAAGTATGTTTGAAAAACCAGTGAGTCTTAGAGGCTCACTGATTAGTGAAGAAGACATCATTAAAACAATTCTAACACCATAGACATACACTGTCCACATTTCTGAATACAGAAATGATTATTGAAGTATAGCTGGTCCGTTGTACTTGAGTATTTGAGTTTTTCTCACAACTCATTTTGTAAGTCTCTGATTATTTCATTTGGGTTTTGAGTAGAGGGTAGGAAAATACAACGATTTTTTTTCCTGCAAAACCTTAGTCATAGGATAGCTGACGTTAGAGAGACAACCATATAAATAAGCATTTTGGACTATTTCTTGAGGACAATAGGGATTTATTGAAAAAGTTTGAGTAAAGGAGTCATATCTGTATTCTAGAAAGTGAACACTGGTTGCAGAGTTAACATCTCAGTTGTTACAGCAGGAAAGGGCTCTATAGGAGACTTTTATAGTAATCAAACAGAGTAATAAAGGGGGCCTGAACTCAGATAGATAGGAGTGCATTTGAGAGAAATTCTGGAGAGTCAATAGACTGAATGTTGTGAATTGTTGTATTTGGGGCATATACTAGAAGGAGAAATAGAAAATGAGATCTATCCCTCAAATCCCATCTTTACTGTCACATCATTAGAGACCTTCCCAATCTCTCAATTTATATTATTACTCTCTGCACCCTCCATTAATGCAGTGTATTATTCTTTCATTGTACATAACAAACTTTACGACTGTGCATTAGTTCAGTATTTACCAATGTATGTTATACCATGAAACCATATGATCTGAGAAGTTGAGAATTAAATTTTTAATCACACTATTTCCAGTGATTAGGATAAATATTAATATATTAGTAATATATGTTGAAGAATACGAAGGAAAAGATGAACCAGACTTATCCATAATATAGTTCTATTATGCTGTGAAGTGCTATTTCTAGCCAATTTGAACTATTATTTCCAGCCACTATGATCTTTCTATTTTCCTGTTCCTTCTATGCTTATCCTCATCCCCTATTATATTTTATAGCCATATTTCCTCTTCCCTCTTATGCAAAGTATCCAAATAATAGCCATTCTTAAATATTTTGTTCTTAAATCTCTTCAAGTGTTGTGTGAGAAAGAACTAGAAACACTGAGTGCACAAACCCAGTTAGAATACTAACTTCGTTTAAAAAAAATGAATAAGCAGGATGATGCAATATGACTGTAAATTCTAGGGAAAGAGTCTAAGGTAGTTTCTAAGAAGGCTAGTGGGCAAAGTTAGATATTGATCCCAATATGAAAGTGAGCATAGATTTCCAAAACCAAAAATGTTTATGACAACTAAAGAGGTAAAATTTGATACAATTTCCTCTTCCAGTCAGGATGTATGTATCGACAGTCCTAGTTCTAGTGCAAGAACTACTTCTAAAAACAGAGAGACACCGGACAAAATATATAAAACAATTTTTTTCAGATGATGAAAATTACTCAGCATAGGACTATAATCTCTGAGAAAAAGAAAATATGATCATTACAACAGCTCCAGTTTTCTGCCTAGAAGTAATTCCTGGTCTGAAGTAGGAAGCACAAGCCAGGAAGTGCTCTACAGTCTGAACAAATTAGGAGGAAACAGAGATTGGAGTTGGGAGAAGACAACACAGTTGGATATAAAGGGGAGAATGCAAAAGAGGAAGGAGTTATGCTTTGGCTGAACAATAATCAGTGCATATGTTAGATAAAATTCCAAAAGGCCAAGTATAAAACAACTGCCAGGAAAGTAACACTACTTTTGAGCACATTAATGAACTCATACGTGGCTGGGAGATGTTAAGAGTTTTAGCCAGCTAGAGTGGAGAAACCTCATTCTAGACACAGAATATTTAGAAGAGATACCAGAGATGTCATCCCGTAGTACCACTACTAAAGTAGTCCTAGAGTAAACTGGTCTCATTCTAACAAAGTTTATAAACAAATCTCAAGAGAATTAAACTCATTGGGAAGCAACTTATCTATTAGATAAAACATATTTCCGCATTCTTAAAAAGAGCACAAGAAAAAAATTTAAAAACTCAGTAACAGAGCATTCATAATATCTAACCAACAATGAAATTATTAGACATGAAAAGCAGCAGCCAAACATAAACCATAATCAGACTAAATGATAGTCAATAGCAGTATATCAAAAAATGGTAGGGATGCTAGAAGTAGTATATGAGAACTGAAAACAACTGTTATAACATGTACAAAGATTTAGAATAAAACACAAATGATGTGGAATGATCTGATAGATATTTCAAATACAAACAAATGAAACGTCTAGAATTTGAATGTAATATATTAAAAATTACAAAAAAGCCACTAGATTAATTTAGTAGATTAAAATTGCAGAAGAAAATATTAGCAAGTTTGAGTTACAACAATAGGAATTACCCAGACCGAAGTGGAGAAAGAAAAAAAATAGTAAAAAACATTAACAAAGCCTCATTAACTTGTGTAATAATATAAAATGGTGTAGTATATATGTATTATAAAAGCCAATGGAGACAGTCTAGTCAGGAACAGTGTAGTATTGGGAGTAGACAGTAACACACACACACACACACACACACACACACACACACACACACAGAATAATGTGCCTGTCATTAATGAAGTAGGGAAAATTGATTCTACAGTCACAAAACAAATTAAAGTCTAATTTTTCATACAGAAGGTGTTATTAAATGCTTTTTGATCACAAGCTGGTCTAGACTTGAGGTAGTGGCTATCTTGAACGCTTAGAAGTGCATTTCAGATGGATTTTTAGAATAGCTTAATCAGAAAAAGGATGAGGTCAGGTAAACTCTTTAGGGCTGTGGGCCCCAACCCCTGGGGCTGTGAACCATCCCTGTCTGTGGCCTGTTAGGAACCAGGCCACACAGCAGGAGTGCGCAGCAGCAGGCAAGCAAGGGAAGGCTCATCTGTCTTTACAGCCGCTCTCCATCGCTCACATCACCGCCTGAGGTCCACCCCACCCGCCCCTCGTCCCCACCCCTGTGGAAAAATTGTCTTCCATGAAACCAGTCCCTGGTGTCAAAAAGATTGGGGACCATTGCTTTGGGGGGCATCTACTACAGTCTAGTAATGGGAGGCAATGAAAGCCTGAATCCCTGGGCACTGACATGCTAAACAAGAGGGTGGGCTTAAAACGTTTTATTAAGGCAAAATAAAATTTTAGCCACTGATACAATAAGGGGGATAAAGAATCACATTACATTTGATGTCTTGAAAAATCAGGGGAAGAAAAAGTTTTGTAGAAAAAAATGTTTTAATGTGTATATGTAACTAATTCAAAGCACTAACAGGAAAAGAAGTTAGAAATATCAAGAAAATATGTTGTTGGGCTAAATCTTATGAGATCAGTATTATAAATTTAGAATTGGAAATTATTTTAAACTTCTTTTCTATTTCCTTTAATGGCTAAAACTGTACTAGGTACTTAGTAAGTTTCCAGGAAAAAGTTTTCATTTAATTTATTGATTAATATGATTTGTGTTTAAGTGCTTGGAGAACACGGCAGTATTTTCCCTGGTGAATGATAAAGGAGAGGGAGCCTTCGACACTGGAAAGACTTACAACAGCTACTTACACGACCGAAGTCATAAACTGAAAGATGGCGATGAGGATGCACTGCGAGAGTGTCCTTATGATAGGATTTTATAGAAGATACTTTATATATTACCAAAAATATTATTTAAAAATTAAATGGTCAGAAACATTTCTTAAGGGGTGTGTAATCGAACTAATGAAGACACAAACTGGTGGTTTCCTGAGGAAAGGGTGAGACACTGTATATTTAACTATGTATTAAACAATAAGAATAATAGTGATCCGAGGTAATTTCTCATCATAAAATTTAAATTCAGCCAACATAAATATTTTCAAATGTTAATGCTTTCAGCGCATAATATAACAGTATGTGGCCATAAAGTATGTGCTGCCGAAACACAGCCTCATCATCTAACGTTAAAATCATTGATTAGGAGGAAGTAAGAAATTGTGGCAAGTCTGTGGAACTATTTCAAAGTAGTAAGTAACACTGTAATATTTTTAATATGCTGCCTCAGGAAGCCTTTCCATTGCAAAATGTTGTAAACAATGTATGATCTGTGGCACTGCTACCGTCTGCTGCCGAGGTTAACTCATCCAGATCAATGTTGGGTATCTAAAGGTTGCTTTAGGTCTGCTTATAAAAATAGTTCAACCCAAATCAACAGTGTTTCTTATTGGTCACATTGAGGACATTTATTTTATATTGATATGTTCAGCAATTTCATATTTTTCAGTTCATTTTATTTCAATATCAGTAAATAATAAACATATCAAATTATTTATTTAAGTTTGTCTCCCCTAAAACTCTCAAAAATTTTCATGATTTTCTATAATGGTGAAACAATTACACTAGCAATGAAACTCCCCTATTCATTCTCTCTCACTTTTAGAACAATCATTATTGATTTTATACACACACACCTATGCACACACACATTATGTGTTACATCTATATGTGTACACTTCATAGCACAAGTTTATGAAAACCTGTGCTTTTATGTAACTTTTTAACTCAAAATCATAAAAATACCATCAAAAAGTTTTGGGTCAATCATACAGTAGCTTTATATAGATCATTTCCTCTTATTAAATATGGAAGAAGATTTGAAAATAATGTAAATTTTTATAGTTAGTAAATGAATATACGCTAGTGTGTTTATAGATGGCTGTATGCATATTATTTATTATTCATTTATTGGACAATTATTAGATGCGTGACATGTCACAAGTCTCTAGGAATGTGATCAATTTCTCTTCTAAACCAAATTGTGACTCACAAATTATTATTGTATATTTGGTTAAATACAAAATCATTAATGTCTCCTTTTAAAAGAAGTTATCGAAAGAGAAAAGAAAGACTGCCAGTTTATATTGGCAATGTATTTAAGTAGAATTTTATTCCATTCTAAACTCATACCCGGGAACTATAATTTTACAGCAACTTGGGAGAAAATAGGAAAGCAAACTCAAGAGATGGAATGTAGCAACCCATTCGGTAGCTTTATATTCAGTAGTGGACATTTATGTTCCTTCTAACATATTTATAACCTGTATGCCACCACCACAATCCTCTGTATCACTGTTTAATGAATTCAAACATCAGAAGAAAACAATGACAGTGGCTAATTTTTACTTATACTCCTGTCTTATTTTTTTGATGATCTGAGGAAATATCTGCTTGAAACAATCATTGGATGCTATATCACCAAGAATCTAAAAGATTCTGATCATCAAAGCCGTACATTTGGACAACAAATATGACCCAAGTGTTAAACAAAAACCAATTATTGGATAAGTTGGGTAGCAATTGGGTTTGAAAGTTATCTGTTAAATATCAGAGCAATTTAAACGCTTGAGAGAGTTCAATGTTAGGATAAGTTGATTATAATTAATATGGCTCATTAATATAAATATGTGTATTTCGTGGCATTTTAAGTTTCATTTTTTGAGGTTTTCACTTCAATTATAATGCTTGAAGAGCATTGCTTAGGTTGCACACAGATTTTCATACATCAACTAACAAATATTAAGCTGTCACATTGTAGCATACATTGTAGCCAATGGTTCATTTGCAGTGCTATGACAATTTATGTTATATAACACCAATATGCAAAATAATATTTAATTTTACTTTACTCTTTCATCAAAATCAGGAATGCAAAAATAAAAAATCACTAATATTAATAATGAGAGTTCTAAAATTACTGTTCCTAATGCAATTAAAATAACCTGGAAATAACTAGGTTTCCCAATGCAGCAGACTTTTAATCTCAATAAAATAATCACTGATTTCTAAACACAGTCCCTGTATGATCTACTGTGAAATAAAAATATAAAATTAAACATATATGATAATGTTAGACTACATTGTCAAAATGTGCCTAAAAGTTGAGAAATCATTAGTGATTTTATAATATATTTCACTCTTTGAAGGTGTATCCTCCTCATTCCTCCAACATCTGTTATTTGACTTTGGCAATTTGAAATCTATTATGTAGTAAAGAAGGAATTTGGGGTATTTTTTTGCTTAATCAAGTATACTTTATGCCATTTATGCTTATGATATCTTCTGTTTTCTTCTTTTATAAAGTAAAACAGTTAATAATTTGGTGTGAGCCCACCTTCACTTTTAGAAAAGAGATAAAAGGATAGAAGCAACAAATGAAGCTGAGTAATTCAAACAATACCCCAAAAGTTAATTAGGATGTTGTACTAGCAGCAATACTATTGGCTGCCAGGATTTGGACAATAGTCTTTGTCTAATTGCAATGACATTTTCTAATACAGGAGATTTTCTGGGTGGAAAAAAAAAATGATCAAAACTATGAGTCCCTTTGGATGTCTCAAACAGTTATACTTGCATTTATCCATCTGTCCATAGCAGATTACCCTCAAGACTCATATTTGTTGATTCTTAATGCTACTGATAGCTTACAAAATACAAGCTTAAAGTACAAAATTAAAACAAATAACTCAAGATTTTAGTTTCCTGGCTATATTTCTTGCATATAAACACTCTTCTACCACTTTTACTTAGAATAAAATGTAAAAAAAACAAGTGATAAATGTCAAAATTTAATGTTTTAATATTTCTGCTAATTAAAATTTTAAAAAGCTGTATATTATAAATGATCCAATATTATTGTAAAGCACCATGCATCTATATTCAGTTATTAAACTCTAAAACACTAACATTATAACAAGTGGATTTTGTCAAGGTGCTAATCTCCAAAGAAATAAAGAAAATTTGGATTACATTATTCTTGTCTTCAAATTGCTTATAGCAATATAGAGGAAACAATATCTATAAAATAGAATAATTAGGTTATAGATAGCAGTATATAAACAAGTGCTAAAATATTAACTAAATGATGTATATATTAATAGAAAGGTTGACTAAGATGGAAGTATTGTAGTGTAGAAGCATGAAGGAAAGGTATATTAAACAGACATGTTCGTTGTGGGACATTTGTGTCTGAGATTCCGGCTAACGTCTCATCTTATGTTTTCTAAAGCCATGCGTGCTGCTTTCATTTTTATGCCCCCCCAAAATAAGTATCTGTCCTTCTTTGATTCTTCTCAATAGAGTAAATGAAAGAAAATAGTTGGATGATACAGAATTTAATGTGTATACAAAAGAGAGATTTTATATCATGCTTTTTTACAAAATAAATACAAAATCTTCTTAGATATATTCAATTTCCAGTATCCAATGTTCCTACTCAGATTTTGTCTCATGTATTCCCTATGTGGCAACTTTACTGACAATGTTTTTTTCTCTCCCAGATTTTCCAGAGACATTCACATTCTTCCCTTTTTTACTATGCAGAACATCTGTTTGAACTCATGTCTTATCTTTAAGTTTGCAAATCCCAACTCAAACAAAAATGGCTCCATTTTAAAGGATGCATCCTTCACTGAATGCAGTTTTAGAGCTCATGTGTGTGTTTTGGGCATATTCATAGTTCCATGCTCACTCAAGTTCATTTCTTGCAATTATTTTGCTTTTTTAAAGGAACTTTGGGGTTAGATATATATTTTACCATATTATACATACTGAATCATAAAAGTGAGGCATAAATGGATGAGACCAAACAAAACACAGAATAAGAAAAAAATGAGTTGTGTAGAATAAAGTAGAAAGATAAAACTTTTGGAATAAAGGTATTAAGTCTGTGTATAGAGGGACATGAGTTCAAGTTCATAATAAAAATCCAAGTGACTTTTTAAAATTTTGGGGTACCATAAATGTTTTGCTGAGGGAATCGAATCCAGCATGATAAGTATCAGCAGCCTTCTTAGCCATGATGACGGAGTAGCAACGATATTTAGGTAAGTAATGTGATGACAGAGTGGGTCAGAAGTGAGAAAGAATGTAGGTAGGTAGGAAATTCAGAGATAATTAAAAGAAAAAAAAAAAGGAAACAAAAACTTATGT
>NW_012151752.1:517722-527443 GCF_000956105.1 Propithecus coquereli
GATGACTTGTCCCAGCCTAACTCAAGACTACACATTTCCAATGGTCATTTCATTCTACCCAGAAATATGACATTTTATATATTTATATTTTCTTTAATTTCTTACTACTCAAAATCTCCATTGCTTATCATCTATGTTCCTCTCAATTTTCTTTTACTGTCTTCCTTCCTCAGTCTCAGCGAATGACTTTGGCTCATGCTTTATTGAGAAAACAGAAACAATCTAAGAGGACTCATTTCATCTTATCGGGATTAAATACACATGCATGTGCGTCTGTATTTTCTGCCTTCCATCCTACTACTGTGGATGAAAGATTTCTGCACTTACCAACCAACAGACAGCTCCTCCACTATACTCTGGACTCTCTCCCCTCTCCTTTTCTCAAGAAGTTATTTCTGCTCTCTCTACAGTATGTTTCTTCATTTCAACTGGCTCATGAACATAGATCACACAAAATGCTATATGTTGATAACCCCTAAGTTTATATTCTCTAAATTTCAGACTTCTTACTCAGCATGCTCATGCAGATTTCTTATCTGTAATTTAACATGTCAAAAAACCAATTCTAGTTCCTGACACTCCCATTTCATTCTCTTTTACTCTTTCCCAGCCCAGTAAAGATTGCCACTTCCAATCATTTGCTCAAGTCAAAAATTAAGGAGCTGTCTTTTAGTCTTGCTGTTAGGTAGACAGCTAGGGACCTCTAGCCCCTCCTGGGGACAAGACAGCATCCTAAGCCACTGCCACACCTGGGGGAGAAGGAAACACCCTACCAATCTACCAGTCAGAACTTAACGCACCAACTGCAAAAGAATGCAGAGGACTCTAGCCCACAGGCCAAGCAGCGTAGGTACAATAGGGTCTGGAAGGTGACCTAGAGCAACCTAAGCCGAATTATCACGTCTTTAGCTTAAACCTACATTGCAGTTCACCATATCCCAAATGGCCATTCAGAGGGGCTCATGGGAGAGCCACATGCACAGTAAGGCTCAGGTCATATAACTCCCGACTGTCCATCAACGTGGTTCATGGCAACATCTGAACCAGGGGGAGGACTCAATCCAGACACTATAAAATGAGGCCCAGACCATAACCAAGGCCTTTTTTTCGTTAGGAAAAGAGGCCTATTCACCATTGTATGGCAAAAGTACTGTGCTCTTATTCTGTAAACCTGTATTCCTTGCCCCTGCTCTGTAATGCTGTCTTTCTCTCCTCAATAAACCTTGTTTTCTGCTTACCTTGCTTTTGGTGTGTCTGGTCATTCTTTGACCAAGAGCGCACCAAGAACAAAGAACGGACAAAATTATGAACCCCAAACCCCAATATTACCTTCTCTTCAACCCCCAATATCTGATATATCGGTAACTCTTGGTTGTTTCTGTCTTAAAAATATATTCTAATGTCTAATGTTTCCATTTTGTACTAGCTTTGCTATCACCATGTTAACCACCATCTATTCTTGGATTATTTAAATAGCCTCCCACATGTTCTCTCTTCTCCCATATTTAACCCCTGCAAATTATTCTCCACATAGTTGCATAAAACTCTTCGAAGCGGATTCCCTTTGCACTTGAAATAAATTCTAAACTCTTTATTCTAGCAAAAATTGCTCTACATCTTCTGCCTTCTTTGCAAGGCCTAAAGGGTAACCTCACCCCCACCCTTCTTTCTCTAAATACTAGGGTCCAGCCATACTGTCTTTGAGTTTCTAAAAGACTCTACCTGCATTCAAAAGAATGGGGTTGGGAGGAAGTGGGAACTATTTATTTAAGCCACAAAGTCAATGGCTAAGAAAAGACAGGGACTTTTCATTGATAGTGTTTGAACATCTTTTTAAAAAAGTATCACTTAAGGAATATTAGAAGATGGAAGTGATAAAAATTCTCTTCAATAGTGTCTAAAGAAAACTAATGAGAGGTTAAGCCTACTCTTCTTTTTCCTGAAAGACTGCATTGTAATTTTCTTTTTTATGCAAGTTGAAAATTCATGATACCTTTAACACACTTAGCAACAGCTTGTAAGAAGCCATTATGCAGCACTGGGCACTCCATCTATTCATTTCTGTTTCCCTTGCTGTATCTCTTCCACACGCTGGTTTTTTTCTGAGTGTGTAATTTATACTTTGGATTTGCTGTTCTCTTTGTCAGCTGTGTTTCATTTTATGCATGCTGATTCCAGCAATAGAGATCTCTTGGAAATGGTAAAGCCCCTCTATAAACCAACACTACCACAAAAATTGTCATTGTATCACATGAAGATCTAGAGTAAAAAGGACTGAGAGACATCATTTTCTCAATGTAAATATAGATGTGAATTTTTTAATGGAATAACTTAAACTCTAGTTCATTTGAAACAAAAAAACCTTTAATTTTTAATTTTCTATGTTTTACAAGAGATAATAGACTAATTCCAAGCCATATAACATGAAACAGTATAAATCTAGATTATTTAAAATAAAATAAAATTATTTTACCTTAACATTTTCCCCAATTGTGTTAGTACATGCTATTTTACTTGAACTTATTTGTTAATAATAATAATAATAATAAAATCCTACTACATGTTTTAATAGTAAATAGATTTCTTTTGAGGTTTTATAAATAGTTCTTTGCTTTTGTTAAATCAAAAATAGTCACAAGAAACACCTCAGAGTAGCTATAAGGTTATAAAGAAATCATTAGTACTATTAAAACATGATTCACCTCTTTGAAAAAGGTTTCTGAAGAAAAGTTACATTAATTCTAACAAAATAATTATCAGTATAAAAAGTACTAGAATTACATGAGCTACAACTGGAATTACAAAAAAGATCGCTGGTCCGGGATCTTTGGTTCCAGCATAGACTTCAACAGCAGGTCCCACTAGTCCTAGATCAACTCTGCAGTCTCTGTTAATCTCAGTTTTCTCATTTGCAGAAGAGAGATTCCAGTGCCAACCTGTGGTGAATGGTAGCGTGTCCTGCTACACTGAGTCAAGAAATAGGTTTGTGGTGAAGCAAGAAATAGCTAGCATATATATCCCAGAAATGACTGGGCTATGTATGACACTGTGGGTATGCATTATCAAACTGGATTATAGGACTGGAACGACAAGAAATTATAAACCTTAGGAGGCTGAGTTGAAGGGGCGGCCTTGCAAAAATAAGAGGAAAATACCTAATCCTGCAATTTCCCCAGTAACGTTAAAGATCAATCCTATGAGTTCTCTCACTAACAGGCACCCTATAGTTCTGTTTTCACAACTTCTGGAAAGAGCTGAATGAACAGAAAAGAGATGTAAATCTCTCTCTTTCAAAATTGTGGGGTTTTTTTTGTTTGTTTTTTGTTTTTTTTTTTTTGAGAATCTGTTTTTACAGAGTTCCTGAGTAAACAGCAGAAGGAGTAACAACCTCAACCATGTATCTCCCGGACAGAGTCACATCCTGTGATAATCCCTTCTCCAAGGAAGACAGGAAACCAGCTCTTAGACTTTGACATCCTTGTAGTTTTTGTTATCTACTTTCTGCCACTTTTGTTATTAACCCACAGCCATCGCTATTTTTTTTTTCTTTTCATCCCCCTTAAAATCAGTGAGGCCTCGCCGCTGGCACCCCCTACTCTTTCTTTGGGATGCCACGCGGTCTCCCTGCTCTCTTCCCCACACCCCTGTCCCCTCTCTTTCTCCTTCCTCTAAAAGGATAAAGTAAACCTTTTTTACTTTTATATATCTTAATCTCTGTGTGAGAAATCTTTCTCCACCTGCGTCGTGAGCACCCATTAGACTTTCCACCCTAGCAGAGTTAGGTGGAAGGACATATCTTCCACCTCGAGCTGGACTTAGATGGGAAAAAAGACAGCGAGAGGCAGCATTTCTGGACTCATCTGTCCCAGCAGCCTCCTTGCTCCTAGTCACCTACTGAGATTATTGAATTTCAGAAGCACCTCCCGCAGAAAGAAGGAGATCCTAAGGAATGGTTTTTACTTCTGCCGTCATATGTATTTGATCCCTGAAGTATCCTTATCATTGCTTCCTAGATAAGGCAAAGGTAAAACAAAATAAAAGTAATTTAACCAATTTATAGTATATCTTTATATATTAGGCTTTCATTTAATAAATAACAATGTTTTCTCAAATGTCACAGAAGCCATGCCTTTGACTACTGTTCAGTTTAGTTGTTCTCAGTTGCAGTATTTGTTTCTAAGTTTAATTTTCCTTGACTGAGGAAAACTTAAATAGAGAGAAATAGAATAGCAGTCTTCAGCACCATTTACTAAACATTGTGAAAATAATTTTAGTTCCTAGCATGGTGTTAAATATAATTTGCAAAATATAAAAATACATTTCATTTTTTTGTAAGATATGGAAACACAACTCAAATTCCATTTTCTTCACAGAACTTCCTTGATTATCCCAGCTTTTATTTAGTACTATCTTTTAAAAATATACATAATACGCATTATCTGTCACTGATGTTTGAGTCATCTAAAGTAAAACTCCAATGATACACTTGTAAAGCTGCCATATCTATTAATACGCTGGTCAATATATTTTTCTAACACCAAAAACTAGAATGGAGACATCTGAAAAACACTAATTGGGCTTGTGGATGACACAGACTTGAGATTATCTAAAATGCGAGTAGGCAAGAAGGTGATTCAAACTCAACAAAAATAAATGCAATAAGAAGAAAATTAAAATTCTCAAAATAAGTTAAAATAATTGCAAATTTCAAACGAAGGAATCTACCCAAAACTGAGCCCTTCAATGATTACTATCACTACAGCTTGCAATAAGAAAAGGGAGAGCAAGTTATTTGTTGCAGGTTAAATGTGGAGTGGCAATGGCCATAAAACACAAAGATTCAAATTTAGGGTGGAATTCATAAAGTATAATATCCAGTATACACACACACACACACACACACACACACAGAGAGAGAGAGAGAGAGAACACATATCTTTATCAGTTAAAAATTCTGATTTTTCAATTATTTTATTTTTAACAATTTTGCATCATACTGTTGATGTTGCTTTCTATTTCTGTGTGACATGCCATCGAGTTACCAATGCAGGGCTTTGGCAAATGCTGTTACTCATAGCTTTGTGCCTCTTTCCTTACCCTCTGTGCTACATTAAACTTTCAGCTCTCAGCTTCATTACTGCAGGGGAACCTTACTTAAACCAGATCAAATCCCCATATTGCATTCTGCAAATGAATATATCGATGTATTTTTTCATTTTTATTTTTTATTCCAATAGATTTAGGGGGTACAAGTGTTTTTTTGTTATGTGAATGAATTGTATAGAGATGAAATCAGGGCTTTTAGTGTACCCATCACCCACATAGTGCACATTGTACCCAATAGGTAATTTTTGATCCCTTATCACCTCCCGCCCTCCCGTGTTCTGAGTTTCCGAAGACCATTGCACCCCTCTGTGTCACCATGCCTATCCATAGCTTAGCTCGTCCATATAAGTGAGAATACGTGGTATTTGTTTTTCCTTTCCTGAGGTACATCATTTAGGAGAATTGCCTCCAGTTCCTTCTAAGTTGCTGCAAAAGACATTATTTCATTTTCATTTATGGCTGAGTAGTATGCCATGGTGTATATGCCCCACATTTTCTTTATCCACTCATCAGGTGATGGGCGCTTACATTGATTCCGTATTTTCACAATTGTAAATTGTGCTGGATAAATGAGTGCAGGTATCTTTTTGATATAAACCTATTTTTTCCCCTCTGGGTAGATACTCAGCAGTGGGATTGCAGGATTGAATGCTAGGTCTACTTTTAGTTTCTTGAGAAATCTCGATGCTGTTTTCCATAGCAGGTGTACTAGTTTACCCGCCAACAGTGTATAGGTGTTCCATTTTCATTTCATCTGTTCCAACATTTATTCTTTTTTGACTTTTTCATAATGGCCATTCTGATAGGAGTAAGGTGGTATCACATTGTGGTTTTAATTTGTATTTCCCTGATGATTGGTGATATTGAGCATTTTTGACTTGCTTCTTGGCCATTTGTATATCGTCTTTTGAAAAATGTTATGTTCATGTCTTTTGCATACATTTAATAGGAATTATTATTATTTTTCTTGCTGATTTGAGTTCCTTGTACATTCTGGATATTAGTCATTTATCAGATGTGTAGTTTGCAAATATTTTCTCCCATTCTGTAGATTGTCTTTTTACTGTGTTGATTTTTTTTTTTTGATGTACAGAAAGTTTTTAGTTTAATTAAGTCCCATTTATTTATTTTGTTTCTGTTATATTTGCTTGTGGGATTTTAGTCATAAATTCTTTGTCTAGGTAGATGCCCAGAAGAGTTTTTCCTAAGTTTACTTTTAGAATTTTTAGGGTGTCAGGTCTTACATTTAAGTTGTTATGCTGGTTGCTTCTCATCTGAAACCTCTTCCCTCAGTTCAAAAGAGATAGCTTTTGCAGTTCATCTGTTTTCCTCTGCCAAGAGCTCTGCTGCTCAGTTTAGAGAGGGAGAGGCACATTGTCTTTTGGCTCATGGAGATAGGTATCCACTGTGGTGTTGCTGGAAATTTGGGTCAATTGGTCCTCGGACCACTGGGTAGGGTTCACGTGGCGGTGGTGGTGTCTGCGAAGGGAGGCGAGTGAGCCTCACCCTCCGTGCAGAACCCAGATGCAGTGAGCAGAGTATCGTTGGGGTTGTATCCCCACTGCAAGGTTAGAACTGGACATCTCACAGCATGTCCATGCCAAAATATTGCCCTAGGGAGCATAGGCAGCTATGTCCACAGCACTGGGTGGTTGGAAGAGGGGAGGTCCCTGCCTCCACATCCCTTCCTGGGTTCCGGTGCTACTTATTCTCTGGGATGGGGATACTCTCCTCCCCTATGGACTCCTCTCCAGTGGGAGGATGGAGACAACTTTAGATCGTGAGCCAGAGGCTCTCAGGTGCAGGAAAGCGTGCCTTCTGCTGCCTTCTGTCCTACAAAGCATTCGTGGCACTTCCCAGTCCCCTTGGGGCAGCTCACCCTATGGGGCATAACTCTAGGAATACTGCTACTCTCCTGTGTCTCCCTGTTCCTGTGTGGTTGTCATAGTCCAAGTGGGTGATAGGGAATGTTCGTGTGGGATCCCGTTTCAAGGAGACAAAGGGGCTGTGACTTCCCTGGCAGGATAGAGGCACCCAGCATGTGAGTAGGCAATATAGAGTCTTCTGTCTCAGCTTGGTTCTGTGGTGGGGGAAAGTGACCCAACATGGCGCTGCAGCCTAGTGCTCTGTTCCCAAGAGGCTCTCAATTCACCAATGGCTTCAGTGACTGAGTTTGTCGGGGTAGAAGGGATCGCCAACAGATCGGGAGCTGGCAGACTGCCACAGGTATGAGGGAAGAAAAAGTAAATGCTCCCACCTGTACTTTCTGTCAGATTCCGAATCCCTCAGGGGTTGGTCTGTGCCAACATCTTGCTCCTTCTTGTTCTGCTCCACAACTTCTTCCCGTGGGACTTCCAGTAGGGGTAAGTTCTGGCACCTTTCTCTCAGTATTGCACCTGGGCTATGCTTTTTCACCTGAATCTTTTTCTTCTTTTGGGGATGACCTGGCTACCAATGTCTCTAGTCAGCTGTCTTGCCCACTCCCGTTTGTATATTGATGTATTTTTAAGCATATACTAAAAGCCATTATGGAAAAGGTAGAAAAAATTTTGACTGCATTATGTGAAATGGACTGACAATAATATTTAAATACAGATTAACATGATCTAGACATAGCATGTTATACGTATAATTAAATTATCATGTTATTTTCCTTTAGGTAATTTGAAATAATGAAGTGGAGCTAAAACAATAGTTTTTAAGATAAGGATCCTGATAAAATACATACTATTTTTCAGTAATTGTGAGTGTCCATATTGATCAGGTGCTTAGCTTTTGAGCTATCTTTTAGAGATCATAATTAAACATTTGGATGTAATCCATTAATTTTATTCGATGTCATGATTAACTTTTTCTAAAATAAACATTAAAATCATTAGAAAGTCTATGTATCCTCAGGCATATGTCTACCCCAGTTTAGAGACTTCTGCTCTGGTAAAATTTTCCTAAATTTGTATATTAAGTACAACTTATTTTACATAATTTTATTCATCTTCTATAGTATAGTTAGGGTTTTTTTAAAAATTGTGTGTGTAGGTGGATTATATTCCATATGGATACCATTTCAAGATAATAAAATACTTTCTTTATGTTTGGTAGGATTAAAAATCACTATACTATACTGATGGGAATGACCTGGCTTAATTTGGAACGCTTAGCATATACTTATTTCTCAGCTGACCTTAGGAACTGGGATCAGAGTTCTTACTCTTCTGATCATCAGATATGCTTTAGAGGCAGCTTGAGTGCTTTGGGATCTGTCTTGCATAAAAAGTTACATCCCTTGTTATCTATTACTGCTGTTATTCCCGACTCTGCACAGGGTGCCAGTATTTTCCTTGGTGGATAGGAATTTAGGATGCTTTTCACATTTCCCTTTGATCTACTTTTCTCTGGATTGTGCATTGTTAGTTATAATATCCTGATAAATGTAAAAATAAGAAAGCTGATGACAGTGGAAGGTAGATAAAATACGACGCTGGGTTAACAAACTTAGCAAGTTAGAACTGAAGATGGTTCCCAATCTGCTTAGATGATTTTCTTCCCATGTCAGTCACTGTGTGCTCAAGTGAAAGGAGTAGAGGAGTAGAATGGGGAGAGTCTGACAGTTTCTACCCGTCCACTTTGAGTTCAGCATAAAGAATATGTTTAGTCAAAAATTGTGCTTTCTAATCCACCTATATTATTGCACAATTAGTGGAAAATCCTTCTAGAATCTGATTTATAATATTCTATAATTAAGAATAGGGAAGGGATGCCAATTTTGATATATCTATGTTTATCTACAGAGCTATTTTCATGGAGAATAGAAATAAACCATATTAGATATTACTTGTCAGTCCTTGGTGTGACTTAGGAATCACTTCTGCTATTAAGAGAGCAAAATTATTCTTGTTTTCCAAACTCTGTACAGCTGTGGATGTGCTTGGTTGTTGGCAGATTGTTTCTTCTTTTAGTGAAGCTCTCCTGTATGTTATCTCATCTTTATTCTAACTTCAGTTCACTCGAGTTCAGCTCTAATCCTCTGAGGACTGATTTAATACAAGGGCAAACACATATTTCTAAATACCAATTTCATTTCTAGCACTCTATTCTAATAAATATGAACTAAACTGTGTATCAGAACTAATGCTTTCAGCCTTCTCTGGATAGCTTCCAAATTATCCACTACCCCCGTCACATGCGCCGTGTGATCAAATTCTGAAAAAAATGAATCAACTTGATATTCTTCCTGTCTTCATTGAATCTGAGTGCTACTTTTGATTTTTTAGTGTTTTCCATTTTTAATAAATGTGCAAATGTCTTAAAATATCTGATGCAAACATTTATCCAGTAAATTTTGCTTATATCCTTTCTTAGAATATGAATTAATATTATTTTACTTAGCTATATATGGTGTAAGTTAACTTATAATGTTATGTTTTTATATTAAAATAAATGTTTGATAGCTCTGAATGACTTTGAGTAACGTATTACTTCATCAGGCTCACAAGGAAACTGCTGCCATATCCTTAACTCATCATATCTGGGAACCAAAGTCATGAGAATTGAAGTTTTGTAGTCATAGTAAAAAAAAATTATGAGTGAAATGAATGATATTAGAAACTTTGAACAC
>NW_012151752.1:527723-530311 GCF_000956105.1 Propithecus coquereli
ACTCTCATCTAACAACTAAAGGTTTTAAGAACTAGCAAATATTCTATGCAGCTTTTTCCATCTTCTGCATCATGATGGAACTATAAATATGAAAATTAATATGTTGTTAATTAATTTCTTGAGGAATACTAAAAAAATTAGTTAACAGAACCCAATATTTAGGGGAAACAAACTTTCATAGGCACTCCATTCTCTGTTACATGGTAATTCTCAAGATACCTTTTTTCCATTTCAGTAATTTTATTAGCCAGAAACCGGTAGAGACAATGAGACATACTAGGAATAATTTGCAGTGAAGACTTGAAAATATCATTACACAGTGAATATTTAAGTTATAAGAGATACAATAGAAACATGGCCAAAGGACTTGAATAAACAGTTTTCAGAGGAAAAAAAAGTACATGAAAAGAGCTTCAACCTCATTCATAATAATAAAAACATGAATTAAATAACATGCCATTTATCTGTACAAAGACACAGAGTGGTCTAATGGATGTTGGAGATCCAAAAGGAGGGAGCATGGGAGGCGGTAAGGGAAGAAAAATCACCCATCGCTACACTGCGTACCATATGGGCAACAGGCACACTAAAAGCCCAGACCTCACCACCATAGAATATATATTAATACATGCAATAGAACTCAACTTTGTGTTAGATTTGTACCCCCTAAATCTATTGATGTAAAAAAAAAGTCCAGCATGACAACTATAGTTTATAACATTGTATCGAATAATGGAATTTTCTAAGAAAGTAGATTTTATGCCTCTTAACAGAGAAAAAGGTATAAAACTATGTGAGATGATAGATATGTTAAATTGCTTACCTAACATAATCATTTCACTGTGTGTATTTGTATTAAAACCTCATGCTGTACACCTTGGATGTATTGAATAGAAAATAAAGCATGTATAAAGGGATGTCTAAAAAAACATGCCACTTATAACTAGCAGATTGCCGGCCATGCAATTTCAAATCCTGTTATTGTTCCCTGTTGTTTCTTATTTTAGTTCCAATGCTCTGAAAGATGAAAAAGGAAGAAAGATGTATTTGGAACATTTAGTGTACAATGGCTAAATTATTGTCAAGTCCTATGAATAGGGAATCATCAGAGGAAAAATTAAGTAGACCCTCCAAAAGATAGCATTTGAAATCTTGCCATTAGCTTCTACTGTTGTGTGGGTTGCCATGAGATCTGCAGGAGAAGGAATTAGGAGGAGACTGAAGTACTTAAAGAAAGGTGATAATTTATATAAATTTAATGCAGTTTCAAAGATTCAACTTGGGCATGGACATTATTTGAATTCCATGGTAAAGTAAATGTGTCTCTCAATCTTACTCTAATTTCTTTTTAGGATCCAAAGGGCCCAAACATCTGTGTGTGACAAAAGGAGTGGGAAGAGTTACTAGTAGTGATAGCTGTTTATTTCACTTTATTAATAGTCCATTTTTCCTAAATAGTTTCATGATTAGCTCCTAAATCTTTGGATTACGTGAGTGTCTTCTAGCATCTTCAGTTCCATCTAGGAGAGTCACCCAGGCAAGTGGTGGTGGGGAGGGGCCTGCTGTCAGAGAAGGGCTGCTCTTCCCTGACAGGTACGAGTTATCATCAGTCTGAAGCTGGCCACGATAATGTGTAACTGCCAGTGTGATACCTGTTGAAGGAAGGAGGCCAGCTGCTTAATCTGCACATTTGACACTAGCTCATATATTCTTATTCAACTGCTAAAGTTTCTAGTCTTAGAGGCACAGAATCATTTTCTTGTTTAATTTTGGGTTTTAAGAAGACTGAAAAAATCTATGACTAAGTCACTTTTTAGATGTATTTATTGGTCGCATCGCCATTAAGTAATTTATGTATTATTACCTGCACATGCGTATGTCACCAGAAAATTACATCCAGGACGCTAGCCCACTAAGTCACAGCAGCAGACCAGCAGGAATGCAGAAACAGGCAAGTATGTCTGAAAAATAGCACTTTCTGTCAGCCAACTAGATAATATCTCTGCAAAATCAGCTATAGACTTTTTTTATTTTTTATTTTTATCTTTTGCCTTTTCTTGGTATAAATTTATGGGGTACGAGTGCAGTTTTGTTACCTGCATAGATTGTGTAGTGGTCAAGTCAGGACTCTAGTGTGTCCACCCCCTGAGTAATGTACATTGTACTCATTAAGCGATTTCTCATCACCCACCCCTCGCCATGCCCCTTGTCCCTTCCAAGTCTTCGTTGTCTATCATGCCACTCTCCATGTCCATGTGGACACATGTAAAAGTTTAGAGGATGAACTAAAGAGAGCAAAACCAGAGAAGGAAAACCAGTCCAACTGGTTGCAATAAGGATTGAGTCAAGTATCAACAGTACTTGAGAGGAACAGACAGATCTGAGAATCCACATGAAAATGAAGTGTGGATGATGAGTGAGAAGGTGGGGTCTAAGAACAACCAGGAAATAAAAGTATGTAAAAAATAAGGGGAGGAATGACCTTTATCAGATCACAACTACAATTTACAGCTACAATGATGAAAAAGGGTGGTGTTAGGAATGGACAAATCAGTGGAATAAAATAGGGGCTCCAGAAAGAGAACCGA
>NW_012151752.1:530361-532133 GCF_000956105.1 Propithecus coquereli
AGATAATCATCTTTTTTTAAAAAACACAATTTATTTTATTTTTTATTTTTATCTTATTTTTTATTTCAGAGTATAGATTTTAAACGTAAACATTATCTCCCAGAGTCATGGTAAGTATATCTACATAATATTAAATTTTTAAAACTCTCTCAAAAACAGTCGCTTTAAAACATACTCACACACTGTTTAACTGTTGCAAAAGATCATCAGCAAATATTTTAACCAAACATACTTTCTTGATGTGACTGCATATGCCATCTTACATTAAATACTTTTAATAACCATTTCATATGAAATAAATAGTTGAAATGTGAAGGCGTTGCTGCCTGTGACCAGATCACGACTTCTTTTTTCCTGCCAAAGTAATTGTGGTTACATAACTTCAACCTCTGTTTGGGCAAGATGTGTATCTTTCTCTGCTTTAATCTGTCCTAATTACTTTGGTTTCTTTACCACCATCACTCAGAGGGAGCCTAATTGCTTTCTTTGAGATGCCAGCCCTGCTTGAAATCACCAATATGCTTTGTCACTGAGGGACAAGCTGAGCATCTGTTACCACATCATCACCTCTTCTTCTCAGGAAAAAGCAGCTGCAGCTGTTTTTAGTAAGCTTCCTCATTTCATGTTCAGGGTTATGGAGAGGTTGATGTCTTTTTTCTATAGGATATAATCTACTGCAGGAAGGCTGGGTCTTTAGGAAGTTTCCCCAATATTCAAACCATGTTGCATGCTATATTTTCTGTTGTGGAATCATCCAGGATTTTGTGCTAGCCTTCCATGAAGAGATACGAAACTTCTATTGACTATCTTTCAATGAATTGTACTGTATTATTTTTGCTATTCTGTGTCATTTCAAGCCCAAGCTAACAGCACAAATGTAAAAGACATTCTAGTCTCATGCTTTCATCTCAATTATAATCTCATTCTTCCTCTATTTGATAAGTCATGAAGTGGAAGAGTTTGTCCCTCTGTTTTCTATGTAAATAAAAATTAATCATAAAGAGGTACAGGCCTAGATAATGAATTCTGATTTAGTCAAATAAATAAACATGCTTTGTAAAGGAAGACTAATTACTACCAAAGTCTCTTTAGTCATCATTTTATAGGGTTTAAAATATTAATACTTTCCTTTGTATTGTCTTATCAATATAACAATTGAATAACAGAAAAACAAAAAACTTACAAAAGCATAGGTGACTCATTTTCATACCAAATGGCTTATCTGTACAAGCAGTATCAGGCCAGTGGCATATTCTAGTCGGAGACCCCTGGATGCCTCTGCCCCTACTCACATTGCTAGTGACTTTGATCTTAGGTTAGAAACTAAATCTCTTTTCCCATTTTTCCACCATGGAAATAAGACCACTACTTGCAATTGTTTGAGGTAGATATGAAGATTTAAAATATTTTGTCACCCTTTGACTTCTTATGTAAACTGAGGACAAAGTACTACCCTTGTATCACAGAATGGGCCAATACGATTGTACTTACCCACAAATGGGACTGGAGAGTTTCCTCCTTCAGTCGCCTCACCTGGAACAATCAGAAGTTTCAAGATAAAGCAAAGGATGGAAGCAATGCTCTTAAGCCCCATTTTGACAACAG
This sequence comes from Propithecus coquereli, assembly GCF_000956105.1. Taxonomy (NCBI): domain Eukaryota; kingdom Metazoa; phylum Chordata; class Mammalia; order Primates; family Indriidae; genus Propithecus; species Propithecus coquereli. The sequence continues at coordinate 531,967 of NW_012151752.1, forward strand.
GATTGTTTTTTATCTTTTCCTCTATGTTTTTATTACTGAATTCAAGAATTCAAGTCCTAGGTCCCCACCACAGATGATTTTTCTTTTTTATTTTTACCAATTTAACTGACAAAAATGGGATTATCATGTATGAACACTCAACTCTGCATCACCACACCTTTATAAAC
>NW_012151752.1:533995-535140 GCF_000956105.1 Propithecus coquereli
ATTTAGCAACCTTAGCTAAGTGCACAAAATCCTCTGAAAACCTCATTCCTGAATTCTACCAATTTCCTGCCATTGCATTCACCACTTCCCTACTGCCAACTGGTCTTGTCAATATTTTCTAAATGATATCACCACAAATCTGTTGCCACATCTTTTCCTAAAACTATGTTTTTTATTTATGATGTCTTCTTCTACACTTTGGAATGATAAAAATTTCAGTTCCTAATAACCAGACACTTAACAACACAGTTCAAATTTTCTACCTTTTCAAAAGTATGTTTAAGCCTTTTATTATAAGGAAATTTCTCTAAACTCTGGATTCATAGAACTTATTACACAATTTGTAAGGTTTTCAAGAGGGTAAAATGATATGAATAACTTAGTCCAATGACTGGTAAATAGTACGTTTTCAATAAATACAAAATGTCATCTATTAAAATAATAAGATACATAGTATCATTACTTTGAAATACGTACACCTTCACCTTGGCTACCATGTGCTGTCTTTTGACAAATTCTGTTTTCCCGTGTTGCCTTTTAAAAACATATGAACATATATATTTTATACCCATGTTCACCATGTTTTCCATATTCAACTATAAATTATTTTGATTAGATAAATATTATGTCTTCACAGGTTAGTAAATATGGGCCAAATTATGATAAAATGTTATAATGACACTTCTCCCCTCAGAATATACTTTAAAATATGGTATGTATTTCATGTCCTACATATAACATGTCGTTTCCAGTAGCATATTAAAACTGCAGAATTTTGTAAGAGAAGCATTTCCAGAGAAAATGAACAACTTTTGGATCCCTGAGACAAAAACGAAAGAATTATCATTCAAAGCATATCAGCCATGTGTTCATTATTCCCCGTCAATAACTTGTAACGACTATGTGATTAGAGTTACAGTTGCTAGAATGTGATCAGACTTATTTTGGTAGCATTGGTACCATGAATTCTTGACTAATGATAGGCTCGGCTTCAGTCCTCTTTTCATTCGGATGAATTGGATGAAAGAGAACATTAAGGCTGAGTTTAAAATCATTAATAAACCATTTAGAGAGGAAAAATGTTATGAGAAGCCATGTCTACCTGAACTTAAGCGTGCAGGGGATGTGTGCTGTGTCTCTTTGTA
>NW_012151752.1:535230-539348 GCF_000956105.1 Propithecus coquereli
GTTTCATCATGAAATACTTGAAGGCTTATAGTCACAGGAACAAATAAGAACACTAAAGCTCAACCTACAGGAGAGAATCTATTCATGTTGTACAATGGTCATTTTAATTATTTCTCCATTTCATTAAATATTTAATCTAAAATGTAAACGATTTCCTTTATACCATTATATAAACAGCATTCTACAATACAGATCATAAAATGGCTATTAAATTTGAAACAATATTAAGCTAAATAATTTAGAATAGTGAAAATGCTTTTAGGATAGTCATTACAAAATCATTATACACGTTTTCTAAGAGAGATGTAAATAGAATGTACATCATTACCATGTTCTGATTTATTTAACAGGAACGTTAAGTATTTTCCCCAGAAATAAGTTTCTCTATCAGGTGAATTAGATACAGACATTTTCCTATAAAAAAATGTGTTTCAGAATACTTTTAATGTAAAGAACTAGATAGGCAGTCCTTTGAATATCTCCTCAAAGACTATTTTGGATTTTTGAATGACTGAAAATATAAAAATCCAGTTTTAATGAAAGATGGACACAATTGGGGTGAAGTGAGATAATCATCTTTTTTTAAAAAACACAATTTATTTTATTATTAAGAACACAATATTTTATCATACTTAAGTTTTCAAATTTTTGGAAAAAGCATAGGAATATATTAGAAGGCTCCTTACTGTATCTATCCTCATTATAAGTTCCTACAGGTAATCAGTTTCCAACTTTAAAATTTATATTTAAATTTGCAATCATTAATTTTATTAAGTTATTTGTTATTATTTGAATACACTTAGGATTATTCTGTACACTCTGTTCTACACAGTGCATATATTATAAAGAGCATCTCATGTTAATTGTATATGAAGTGCCTTTAATTTTTTGGACTAAATATTACTTAATCTTATGGGTACCTGATAATTTATTTAGCAATCTTGTATTAATAGGTATTTATTTCATTTCAGTTATATTTTCATTCCATTACCATGAATCCTACAAAGAATTTTTATATGTACATCCTCCCATCATCTGCTGTACACTTGTAATATATATCCTGAGGAAGTAAAATTTCTTATTCTATTTCATATTGCTTATTCTGTTAATCCCATCCCCACCACATGTCTCAAATTGATATTTTTTCTCTGCTATGTATATATTCAAATATCAGTTTCAGATTCTAAAAATATATTCAACTTAACTTATTCATAAAGTTCTCCCTCAATAGTCTCTTACATTTAATGGTATCCATTTCAACTATTTCTAGGCTCATAACTGAAATTCACAACAACTACTAAGAATTTCCTATAAGAAGTATCTGTTGTATTTATTACTCATTCTATTTGTCAACATTTTTTTATTATTCTGGGACATAAACTACAGTACATATTCATTCCCAGGCTCACATAATTAGGTGTTAATTCAAGTCTGAGTGAATAATAATAAAACATCTGTTTTATTTTAATATAAGCTGGAATTATTTCAGAAATCTTTCTTGTTTAATGGAAATCACATGATGGCATATGTTAAGGATCTTTATTAAAAATACAGCTAAATTTTATGGCACAATTCTATATAGTTCAATTATGATGAGTGGTCATTATTTCTTAGGATGCTAATTTAATGCTATGCTTAATTTATGCTTTTAAATCACAATATAGTGAGAAAGTCCATAGAAGAATATATGGCAGTGTCCTCTCTATTTGTTTCCTTTCTGATCAGACTTGGTTCTTTAAGATTACGTGAATGATAACTAGAAATCTTCAAAGCGACTAAGTTTATAGTCATATGCCAACCTAGAAAGTGATGGAAACAAAGTTTAAGGTCACACCAACCCCCTTTCTTCCTCATATGAATTAAGAAACAACATGGATCTTTCTTTTTTTAATGCCAATCTTCTATTCCCTCTCCATTTTATGCTTATTTTCATTTTTTTATATTGCAGCTGAATTCTGATGAGGATGCAATGTCCAATTCAATCTGTTCAGCCTTCAGGTGATTACTTTGTGTACTTAAACTCTCATTCCGCTGAAATAAGATAAATAAAATGCCAGGATGCACAGTGGCCATTTGAGGAGCAGAGATAATTGTCAGTTTTAACCTTTGCCAACCCAACTGATGCTGTTTGATAATGTAGTTGTCAAGGACATTTCTACAACGGCATTTTTGCCTGGTTAGGCAATGTGTTCTCAAGGCTTAAGTACTGACATTATAATACCCTTGTTTATAAATAATTCTGGATTACACAGATTCCAAATTGGAGAGCTCTGAATAGAAAATAAGATTAGATAGATAAAATATTTTAGATCAGATAGAAATTATTAAAATAGCCAAATGGTGATTTCAAAGACCAATTTAATATGTGTGGTGCAAGAAAATAATTAAAAGTAGCAGTAAATTAAATATTAAGAAAATGGGTGGTCAGGCTGAAAGAATGAGATTACAGAAAGAATTAATTACTTATTTTGATTAACCTACAAAGTCAGTGGGCACTCCCAGACTCTCACATAAAAACATGTTTTTCTTTACCTTTTTCCCCTTGCTAGCTAGGCAAGGTAGAAAATAAGTTGTTTCTAAATGCTTTTCTGTAAAATAAAATGTGGAAATGATTCAGACAACTTTCTCAAAACAAAAATTAAATGTAACTGTTGATTCAACTGATGCTGCTTTCACGCTATAATGTGTAACTCAAAACTCAAGAGATCGGTTTCTTTCAACTCACAAAGAGAACTTCGATACTGCACTCTCCCATCCTGTTAAATGTGTCTGTCAGCCATTTACGCTGGTAACTCATCTAAATTGGACTTGTAATAAAACCCACCACATTCATACAGTAATATATGAAGTATGTTTACATATACTCTCTCTTTTAATCTATAATCTGACAATCTCTAAAATAATTCAGATGTTTAAAATGACAATACTGAAGCTAAAAGACAGATGCACCTGGCATTACATTAGTAAGTCTTAGAACCAGACTTGAACTTAGGGTTTTTTCTCTTCAAAGATGATAACTTGACTATGCTCGGTAGGAGATGCACAGACCCTGAGCTAATGCTCTGGCATGCAATCCTTTCAATGATTAAAAAATAATACATGAATGACTTGTTGTGGACACTATTGTTCTTAGTGTAAATATGTTATCAGTGTTTTCCTCTTCTTCTGCTCTCCCAGGCCCAAGCTTTCACTCTATAACTGGAAAATACATAAATAAATTGGCTATGTACCAAAGTCTTACACTTACGCTTAAACTAGAAGCAATTTTCTAATAATATATCATCTAGAACCACCCCTCTGAGGATATTTTTACTATTCTTATGGTGATTCTGTCTTTGTAGAGAATCAGGTAAAATTAAAAACTAGAGAAGAGTATGTATTGATTCAATTTTCATAATAGTGCCCCTGAGAAACTTATCCTAGTTCCTTCATGTCCTAAAGTACAGAAGAAAGCATACTATTTCAGTTAAGTTCTCCCTATTGGATTCCCTTTTTGACTTCTTATTTTGTCAGTGGCAGTATTATTCTCTCATTTAACTAGTCTCAAAAACTTAATAATCTTTAATATCTCCTTTTCCTACATAACTTAATAAGCTACCATGACTCTCCATTCCCTACTGAGAAAATTCAAACACCTTGTCTCTTATTACCTATGTGACCTTGGGCAAGTCAAACTCTGGGCTTCAGTCTCATCAATTATAAAACGGGATAACAAAAGTACCCATCTCATATGGCTCTTGTAAGTATAAAATGTGTTATTATTCTTCTGATCAACACATAAGTGTACATATAAGAATAACATCTATTGGATGTCGGGCCGGAGGGAGGTGGGAGGAGGGGACAGGTATTTGCATACACAAAGAGTGCAATGTGCACCATCCAAGGGATGGACACGCCTGAAACTCGGACTTGCGGGGTGGGGGGGAGGCAAGGGCAACATACGTAACCTAAACATCTGTACCCCCATAATATGCTGAAATAAAAAAAAGTGTTATTATTCTTATATGTACAACCTCTCAAAGAGTATCTGCCATATATTAGACAACACACGAGATTTAGCAACCTTAGCTAAGTGCACAAAATCCTCTGAAAACCTCATTCCTGAATTCTACCAATTT
>NW_012151752.1:542697-543754 GCF_000956105.1 Propithecus coquereli
TTTTATAGAATCAGAATAATATATCTAAGGCTTAAGATCTCTGTATGGTGTTATACATCACCTTTTACTTTGCCCTCTTTTCTTTTTTTTAATTAAGAGTATATTTAATCACAATCTACTCTAGAAAAAGTGCTTAGTCCAACAGTTATTTAATGTTGAAGCCTGTATATTCTTAAAACTGGAACTTGGCATGCGTGCAGTGTGAGCAGATGTTTATTAGAGTTCCAGAATAGGATAGACACTTAAAGATATTGAGTGATTCAGTGCACTGGTTCTGCAAACTGCTGTCAGAAAGCTAAAAGGCTCTATGGCCTTTTTGTGTATTGCTGTTTTCAGCAATAAAATTTGCATTTTAATCTGCAGGGATGTTCATATGTTTCTGCCAGCTAATATCAGCATCCTGTCCAGAATCATCAAACTAGAAGCATGATGGCCTTGACAAATATTTTCATTTCACTTAGCAAATATTTCTTCCATCACTGAAAAGTTAACGTCTCCATAACCAGAATTTATATTACTTTGGAGGGGTCTAAAACTTCATTTAAACAAACAAAAGTGATTTCAGAAGGAATTATATTGCCATGACAAATCAACAATTTGAATAAGGGAATAGTCATAGGAGTTTCCATAGCATCTGGAGTGCATAGAATTGGAAGTGCTCAGAGGGGAAAACATTGCCCTTAGTTATGCTTGCTCACTTTAGTGGAAATTACACATGCATATCCGAGTAGAAGCAGTTCCTGTTCAACTTACTGAAAATTCTGATTAAAGAGATCCACACAGCACTCATCCAATTATACCTATGGACTTGCTGAAACCATTTATACAAGCGGGAATATAAATTAACATGGATTGCCCAAAAATATATACAAAAATATATCATAACATTGAAGTTAGAAGGAAGACTAGCTATTAAATCACTAATGCTTTAAGTTTCTGAAGGACTATTTTAAAAGAAATGAAAAAGGGAGAACAAATTAAGTTCTCTGCTTCACTTTCTCAAAATAAATAAATAAATGTTTTCCTCAAAGAGCCTTGGCAAAATATCCCCAAAGAA
>NW_012151752.1:545894-547048 GCF_000956105.1 Propithecus coquereli
TCATTTTTTTTCCCCTGGAAGTCAGTAAGAATTCCTAACCAATATCTCCTCAACCAAATGTCAGTTATAGTCACGACTGTATGTGTGTCCAGCTCCTCCTTTTCTATCCCAGTTCTCTTTTTTTTGTTTTGTTTTGTTTTGTTTTTATATCTGCTTTGTTTGCAAAGCAGAATATGTCTCTCTTCTTGAATATGTCTCTCTGGCCCTGGTGAAGAGAATGCACTTTCCATGATAATAATGTAATTCCTTGTTAACCCCATAGTTTTATTTCCTTGGGGTCCTAAAAAAATAGTGGGTTCTGTAGTGAACTGGAGAGGAAAGAAATCCTTCATAATTTTATTTTAAGCTTCATTTCTGAGTCTAGACTCTCCCCCAAATTTTCCATTATCTTCTGCTTTGGAAAGGGTTTCCCATAATCCTTTATTAGCATGGGCTCAAATCAAAATCAAAAGATTCTGTGGAGAACAGAGCCCATTCCTTCTTCTTTATCCTCCTCAATCCTGTGTCTTTTTGCCACAGAAATATTCCTCTTTGCTCCAGGAATTTCATAACCAAATAATCCACACATATACATAAGAACCTATTTCTGTGATTATTAGGATGTGCTTCCCTTAGTAAAAGCTATGTCATCTAAAACAGTGGACTAGACACATAATGCTATTGAACTTGAAATATGCCTACTCTGAACTGAGAGGTTCTGTGTAAACTAAACCATGGATTTAGAAGTCTTAGTACAAACAAAGTGTGAAATCTCTAATATTTTATGCTGACTGTACTTTAATAGGAACATATGTTGGATATATTGGGTTAAATAAAATACATTAATACTAACATCATATGATTTATTTTACATTTTAATGTGGCTACTAAAAAGTTTAAAATTGCATATGTTTTTCACACATGTGGCTGACATTATATTTCTGTTGGACAGTGCTGAGCAGATATAGAGAATAATATTAAAGTAAAATTGATGATTACATTATCTTTTGTTAATAGTCACATTTTCCAATGTTAATGTTAATTTTCTAATAACCCAATGTTTAATGGTAATTGAAAAGATTTCGTATTCTCCATGTGATATATTATGTAACGGTGCTTAATTCCTAATGTTATTTAAATTTTGTTATAGTATAAATAAGGATGCCACAACCCAA
>NW_012151752.1:547098-548168 GCF_000956105.1 Propithecus coquereli
TTATACAAGCGGGAATATAAATTAACATGGATTGCCCAAAAATATATACAAAAATATATCATAACATTGAAGTTAGAAGGAAGACTAGCTATTAAATCACTAATGCTTTAAGTTTCTGAAGGACTATTTTAAAAGAAATGAAAAAGGGAGAACAAATTAAGTTCTCTGCTTCACTTTCTCAAAATAAATAAATAAATGTTTTCCTCAAAGAGCCTTGGCAAAATATCCCCAAAGAAGCTCTTCTAAATTTCGTAAATTTGTTGAAGTTATCCTTTCACTTTCTTTCTATTATATGCAGAAAAAAAGAACAAATTACACAAAATACAAACTTGAAATTTTATAGTGAATGATAGGATTGTATTATATGGATAAAATATTATCCCTTTAGTTCTTATATCACAGCTGCACCCTGTTTCTTTTTCTGCGATTCTGCAATTCTCCACTTATTTCTTACTTCCTCTCCTCTCACACCATCATATGTACATATTTATAACACTAGACTGTAGCAGAGGCAGAATGACATACTATTTCTGATCCCAGCTCTGGAGTCAGGGCTAATTGTTTATTAATATTGGCTATGCCAATTATTATCTCTGTAATAGTGATCCTGAAAGTTAGTATTTGTGTGAGTTGGCAGGCAAAATCAAAATGAGTGTTTGCCATCTCAGCTTTGGCTGCCTTGCTCCTGACTTGCAGCTCCAAACCATGGACAGAAGGCAACACCCTTGGGGGATCCTGAGGACCACTTTTCACTGCTGACTTCGTAGTACCTAGCCAGACTGGTTGACTGGAAGCACAGGCTACGATTTGCTCTGTTATGATTCATATCAACACTCCATTTTCTATACTTTCATTTTTTGTCACTGTATTTTATGAACATATTGATCACGTATATTCATTTCTATGCTATATGACCCTTGAAGCTAGAATTATACATTTACTCATCTTTGTTCACCTCAGAAAAATGTTAGCTCCTAGCCATATAAACAGGAAGTGCTCACTGAATTTTTATTGAGTTAAAGAAAACGTATAGTAAGTTACTTGAATTTCCTATTTATTTACTTATAATT
>NW_012151752.1:560223-561284 GCF_000956105.1 Propithecus coquereli
TTTGAACTAGCTGTATTTCAAGTGCTCAGAAGCATCTTTGTGTTAGTGACTAGCATATTGGACAGTAGAGCTTTATATTTTAGATATCACAATGAATAAAGTATCTAATGTTTAGCATATAAATGTTTCCATTGTGATCCATCATACGAATTCACTCCAGATTTTCCCTTTTTAGCCCAGCAGAGGTCTGGGAGAATATTCCTTGCCATGAACAATCATGATAAAATCTCAGGACTATTTCCTTTCCGGCTGTCAACTTTTAACCAGCAGTAGGCAGATAATGCAAGACAATGTGTTGGACATTAGAACTATAAGTATGAATAAAGGGCCTTACTATTATCATCTAAGACATAAAAACTATGTCTAATACACTGTGGAAAGTACTAGAGTGTGAAAGACAAAATGTAGAGTAAAAATAAAAGAGGAAAGAACAAGTTTAGTAGCGATGAAGACTTGGATCAGATAATTACATATAAAGAATTCTTACTTGAAATGGTTCCCCAAAGTTAAAAATTTCTGTGGCCTTGATCTAACTCTATTCTCATTCAACTCTGGGCTACTGAGCATACATGGAAAAAGTCATATGATATTACATATGGTACCAGTCTATTTAAAGTCAATGCCTGAAATTTCAAATGGACTCTCAATGACATGGGAAATCCATTTATGTTTCTGAAACCAGCACCCTATTCTCCACACTGTCTTTTATGCTGTCAACTTTCTGAACTTCCAACTCATTTATAAATCCATCAGGAAGAACACTTCCTTCTTCTGAGAGAAAACAGAAGCCATGGGCAGGTGTTACTTCACATAAATCTACAAATAACTCTGTAACACACACTCATCTATTCTATTCTAATTTTCTACCCTTTTACTGTTGAAAATATGTGCCCTTTCCTGATCAAAACTCTACTCTCGCCCCGCGCGGTGGCTCACGCCTGTAATCCTAGGACTCTGGGAGGCCGAGGCAGGCGGATTGAGCTCAGGAGTTTGAAACCAGCCTGAGCAAGAGCGAGACCCCGTCTCTACTAAAAATAGAAAGAAATTAATCGGACAACTAA
>NW_012151752.1:561334-562694 GCF_000956105.1 Propithecus coquereli
AGCAGGATTTTTTATTTTATTTTAAATTAAATTTTTTTCAGTTTAAATGTTGTATTTGGATATACTAAATTAGACAAGATAAATAGTTTAAGAATTCTCCACGTAAAACTATTTCTGACATTCTTTCCTTTGACCCGCACCTTGGCTTCTCTGATCACTTATAATACATGTCTACGGTATTCTTCATGTTCTACCATAAAATATGCACTTATAGATTTTATCTATAAGATGGCAACAAAGGCACCACATGATAAAATTTATATGGCAAAATATAAATATAATAAAACTTTCTTCACCATATATTTCAAAAATTATAGAATGTTTTTATAAGACATAACTAGGTGGATTGAATATGATTCCTGAGGCTGAGTTAAATCTATTGGAAGTGAAGTGGCTAGTGGCTAAGGCACCATTTCATTCAATTCTCTTTTTCAAAGCATTAAGTGCTAATTCTTGCAAAAATGCCTATGATGGTGAAACCTACTTTACCTTCAAGGGAGTCATGATAAGATAGTTTTCTGGCTTTAACTTTGAGATGATATTCCTAATGTAGAAAATCCCAAACATAGGGGTAAGTAGTCAAAAATTTTGTATGGCCGCAAATAGGACAAATTATCATTATGATAGGCATTTGCAAATGTTTATTTTCCATACTTTCTATGCCTGTTGCTGCTCCTCAGGCTGGGGTTTACATTTCTGTTCATGCTGGGTTCTTGAATTTTGGTTCCACCGATTTAAAGAGAAAACCTAAAACATCATCTACATGGAACTTAGTCTTGATATTCAGTACCAATGAAGAGTGTCAATTCAGTTAGATAATTCATGATTAACTGAATAATTGAAGGCATATCTGTACAAAACTCTACTATTCATGGCAAAATAGTATATGTAAAATAAAATTTCATTATGTATGTCATCTTTTTAATTCCTAAAATAATTTTTGGAATAGATAAGTTAAAAAGTATCTTCAGTGGTATACATACTTTCTTATAAAATTATAAGTATAAAACTACAATAAATTGAGGATTCTTTTGAATGTAAGTATATATAAATTATCTTTCCAAAAGTGTTTTATAAATTGTTTTTGTTGTCTGTTTATAGTCTCTCTCCTGGTAGCACAGCATTTTGAATAGCTTTAATAGCATTACAGACAGATGGCAAGCATACAGAAAATGGAAGTCAGGTCTAAGAAATATTATGAAAATCTAACAGTAAATTTCAGATTATTGCTTCCAATATATAAATGAAGTTTTCATAGCAGTGGTAGCAATGGTAAACATTTAGCTCACGGCTTGTAAACATATATACGTACAAAGATGCTATGTTCTTTCATAGAACAGCTAACGATTTTTCATTAATA
>NW_012151752.1:564934-565614 GCF_000956105.1 Propithecus coquereli
TAGAGCCAGGATCTAACAATTGTCATTTCTTACTCGATCTGCTTTATATATGAATGTCTTTTCCCTTTTCTGTCTTCTCCTTACGTACATTTAAACATGTGAATGTTTGTCATAGCTCAAGAACAAATGAATAAAACACAAAATCATTGATTTGGTTGCATACCCTTTGTTGCATCCGATGTTCTTAACAACCAATATTTTAAAATGTGTCTATTTTATTATTTTCAATTTTCACTGCCTTGCAATGCTTGGCAGATTCTATTCCAACCTCTTACTCCTTATATGATGTTCTTACTAGTGTCACAAATTACTTCTGTTCCTTAATCTCAATGGAGACAATTCATTATCCTCATCATCTTCTTTCCTAAAAGCAGTATTCCATTCCAGCAGGTTTTCCATTCCATCCATTATTTTGGCCATTCCTTCTCAGCTCGCCTTGCTGGATCCCAAATATGTTTCTGCAGTGCAGGAGTTCTTGAGAGAACTATCTTCTCCCTCACGTTTCCTCACAGTCTTTATCAGGAATATACACAATCGCATGCTTCACGTACCATAGTTTCTAAATCTGTATTCCTAATGCAAATCTTATTCTCCAAATTTAGACCATGTATCAAATTATCTACTGTATCACATTCCGGATTCCCTGTAGTCAACTAAACTTTAACATATTCCAACCATAA
>NW_012151752.1:565664-566622 GCF_000956105.1 Propithecus coquereli
TTCTTGTTAAGCAGTTCTTCAGTACTTTAAGATATTAGTATTATAAACCATGCTTTCAATATTTTTGTACAGAATCTTTCACCTATAGTATTTGTTGCGGTTACTATTTCTATGGAGTATTGTCTACTGATTAATAATTCTGAACCTGACTTGGACTTTATTTTTTATTAATTAATGCTATTTATCATGTTTTCCTTTGACTCATGTTTACTCAAAGCCCTGCTTAAAGAATAAATCCTCATTATTGAATACACTGCCAGGTTGTGACTTCTTTCACCAAATTTTGTCAACAAGCCAGAGCTTGGCTGTCTTATTTACATAACGATTTCATATGTTTTAATGTCTTCTACTTCTACTTGTCATCATACTATGTCATATTTTCACGTAGGTGACTCTTGAATATGCCATTGTTATCACTTCTCCACCTCTGCTATCAATGTGCTTTTTAGTTTGGGGGTTATTTATTTTATTTACGTATACTTTTGTAAATGAGTACTGCTTCAGCGACCGCAAACTATCTTCTAAGACTGCGGTCTCTAACCCCCGGGGCCACTGATGGCTTCTGGTCCGTAGGCTGTTAGGAACCAGGACACACCGCAGGAGATGAAAGGATGGTGAGCAAGCGAAGCTTCATCTGTATTTATTGCTGCTCCCCATCGCTCACATCACTGCCTGAGCTCTGCCTCCTGTCAGATCAGCAGACATTAGATTCTCATAGAGTGCGAACCTACCGTAAACTGCGCATGTGAGGGATCTAGGTTGCACACTCCTCATGAGAATCTAATGCCTGATGATCTGAGGTGGAGCTGAGGCAGTGATGCTAGCGCTGGGGAGCAGCTGCCAAGTACAGATTATCATTAGCAGAGAGATTTGACTGCTCAATAAATATAATGTGCTATAGTTACCATACTGAAATAATATCAATGACAGAAATGTAGATACATGAGTTTTGGCATTT
>NW_012151752.1:576247-576582 GCF_000956105.1 Propithecus coquereli
TTATTCTCCAAATTTAGACCATGTATCAAATTATCTACTGTATCACATTCCGGATTCCCTGTAGTCAACTAAACTTTAACATATTCCAACCATAACGTATTATCTTTTCCTCAAATTGTTCATCCGCCTATATTCTCAAACTTCCTTCATAGAATCACAATTTAGTCAGTTTTTTTTAAATCAGAAAACCATGTGTGCCCTTGATTTTTGACTCTACATTTTGGTCCACATTTGCTACCCCACATTCCTCATTATTAATTGCACATTTCTCTTTCTGCCTCTGCTATGTCTACCATTACTATTTAGTTTATTTATTTACAATGCCACTTTTATTG
>NW_012151752.1:577155-577827 GCF_000956105.1 Propithecus coquereli
TATGTTCCTCAAAACATTAATTCATATGTTTCCTCTATATTCAAGCTTAAAATCTCATATTGGTTCATTTTTTACATTGGCTTACATTGTATTTTATGAGAAATCACACAAACAAAACATAGCAAAAATAAAATTTTTAAAATTAATTAATCCACATACTTGCAATTTTTTTGAGAAAAAGTTTTCAAATGACATGGACTTTTCCTAGGAATTTAAATATCACAAAAATTGGTAAGAATTTAGAGACAGTGAATGACTTATCACTACTTAAATATTAAAAATTAGAACTTTAAACACTCAACGCCATTCCTATTGGTTGAATTGAGCAGATGTAACATTTCACTTATATTAATTTGTACTTTAATTTCATAATCTTACCGATGATCCTTAACCAGACATCACTAATTTTGTTAAATAGTTTAAATAAAAATTCCCTTAGTTTATTTCTGTATCATTTTCCTCTACCTTCCTTATAGGACTCCTGTACTCTGTATTCCTGCTCCAGAACATGCACGCACACATACACACACACGGTCACACACATACACAGACACACACACACACAAGCACTTTTTCTGCTTTATGATATCTCTTCATTGAGAAACAGAGCAGTCATAGGGAAGTGGGCCCCACTATATGACCAGGAGAAATCAGTGTACTGAAAGTCTGCTG
>NW_012151752.1:580387-581180 GCF_000956105.1 Propithecus coquereli
ATTTAAGTGGCATTTCTTTTTATTATTGATGGATTTATTGTATAGTTTTCAGTCAGAGTATGTCCAAAATAGGAACTATCTTAAAAATATCTTGAATCTACTCAATACTCGTTGCATTGACTTGATTTTCTGTTGATTAACTGTTTTCTGGAAGAAAAGTCACCAAACTAATCCCCAAGAATCTTTTCAATTGTGTCTGTTAGATATCAACCCATATTATTGTTATTCTTAATTTATATTTATCTTATCAACTCTTCTCACATTTCTGAAATTTGTTATGATGTGACATTTATTAATATTAAAACAATCTCAGAAATCATATAATGTAATGCTGAAAGAACACTGAGAGATCATGGTAAAAATTATTTTGTAGTCAAGGAAACTAAAACAAAATAAGTCAAGAAGCAAGTTAATCAATGGCAAAACTCTGTTTCCTTATACTTTGCCAAATGTTCTTTCCAGTATATACTGTTACTTTAAGCTTAGTTTTTTTTTTATCTCCTAATTCCAAAACTACCACAATATAAATATGTGTGCTTACCATAAAGGTACCATTTCAGTAAAATATCAGCATCCTTTATAATGAGTCCAACTCAAATCTTCAAATCAATTGGTGAAGTGTTTATTTAGAACCTAATCATGTTCATTATTCAATGTTTTCTCAAGTCATCCATAAATACCCTGTCGTGAAGGACCTAATTCAATTTCTAAACTATATTTTCAAGGACTGGTATTGGTAGAAGCTTTGAATTTCAAGTTAAATTTTAGGCAAAGCCTGTATTTAGAGGGAATC
>NW_012151752.1:581230-582976 GCF_000956105.1 Propithecus coquereli
AAAAGAACTCAAGACCTGAATTACCCCATCAGATTGATAGTTTTTTTCTTTTAGCTCTCTCATTCTTTTATTATAAATTCATGTGTTTATTTATAATACTTTTATTTCTTGTTCTTGATATTTATCTAGAGTTACTATACTAAACAGTACTTTGTTTCACTAGCCTCTATGTTTATGGTCAGCTATTTTAATAATTTTTTTTAAAATTGAATACATAGGAGAGAAAGCAGTGCTGAGCGATGAATATTGCTACCAATCTACCCAGCTACCATGGAATCCACGTGGACAACAATATGCCCCCAAAGATTGGGTCACATAAGTGCCAAATGGGATTCTTTAAGTCAAATCTATCTATTATTTCATTTAAATGATTGGACTCTCTTGAAATGTATAACACAAGTGCTAAACACTGATCCTGGAGATAAAAGTACTTCACTATCTTAAATTTCCTCAAACCATGACAACAAGCATAAGAAAAACAACATCATAATACCATCATCATCAACATCATAAAAAATAACACCGCCATATTACAGATGGTGGATTGAGAAAATAGTGTCTGGTCTTTGATTTCATAGTTTTACCCCTGCCTACTTCCATATATTTTTTGTGAAATAATTTTATATCTCTATGTTTTAAACCATTAGTTTTGCTATGTGCAAAAATATAAAATGCAGCCTAAGGATTTTTTTAAAATTCTTTACATTTTTTTTATGTTTGCATTATGGATTCCCTACTTGAATATAAGCTGAATGAGGGCAGAGAAAAAGACTATTTGGGGCACTGTTATGTCCCTGATGCATACAATAGTACCTAGAATGTGGTAGACACTCAATAAACCTTAATATTGTTCAGTATCTAATAACAGGTTTTAACTCTTTAACAAGAAATTTGGAAATTTAAAATTATTGAAATAGTTTTGTAAAGCATCAATTATCAATTATCCCAGGAAATAATAAACTTGAATAGACTAATTATTGTAGAAGAAATTATTTTAAAAGTTTAAATATTTAATAATATCAAAATAAAATCTGGTTGCAGCAACCTGTTAACTAGACAGCCAGGAACTCTTCCACTGCAAATACCTAGAAATATCACATACGGTTTTAATATTTCTTCAAATGCATAGGTTCAAATCAAATTCAATTAGATTAAAACTCTTCCAGTAATACAGAAGAGCAAAAATCAATTAACTCAGCACATAGTTAAGAGGATGCACTGGCCACTCTGGAACGGTACACAGGATACTCGCTAGTAACCAAAGGGTCTGAGCTTTAACATCTACATGGAGGAAGGACACGAGGTCTAAGCCCATGGAAGATGAAAGTGGAATGTAGACCACACAAATCCAGGAATCCTCAAAGGGCTCTATAATTAGTAAAAGGGTGAGCAGGGAAAACACAAAAAACCTACCTACAAGCAAAGGAAGATGACAAAGAAGCCTTTCATTACTACCTGTTCTTTAGGTTGGAAAAAAAAATCCTGTCTAGATAATTTGTAACCATGAACTATACCACACATGGCTTTGAAGTTGAAATTTATGCCCTACCTATTGGTACTGAATGCCTACCTTGAAAATTCATCCTAAGTATCAGTCCCTGAATGTTGACAATCCTTGAGCTGCCAGAAAAACAAATGCAAAACTATTCTGCAGTCAAGTCCTTCACAGGGCTGCACAAGATCCATTAGTTAGCTCCTCAGATAAAATTGCTCATTTGGTAATATTAAAAAGCAATTAAAAAAAAA
>NW_012151752.1:583026-583636 GCF_000956105.1 Propithecus coquereli
TTATTCTCCAAATTTAGACCATGTATCAAATTATCTACTGTATCACATTCCGGATTCCCTGTAGTCAACTAAACTTTAACATATTCCAACCATAATGTATTATCTTTTCCTCAAATTGTTCATCCGCCTATATTCTCAAACTTCCTTCATAGAATCACAATTTAGTCAGTTTTTTTAAAATCAGAAAACCACGTGTGCCCTTGATTTTTGACTCTACGTTTTGGTCCACATTTGCTACCCCACATTCCTCATTATTAATTGCACATTTCTCTTTCTGCCTCTACTATGTCTACCATTACTATTTAGTTTATTTATTTACAATGCCACTTTTATTGTTTAGGCCGACAAATTCAGATTCATAACTTAAAAATGGCTGTGATGTGGAGAATTCTCTGGAGGAGTCCAGTATTATAGGTAAGTGTGGTTTCTATTATGAAAATTCAAATAAAAGATGACAACAGATGTCCACCTATATTTCATTTTCCAGATATGTCACATGGCTATTCTTGGCTGAAGGATGATAAGGACAATGGGACAGTAAATATGGATAGAATAGCCAGTAAAGAGTTTCTCCAAGTTTGTGTTTTTGTGTGTATGACTATGTGTTTGC
>NW_012151752.1:583686-584015 GCF_000956105.1 Propithecus coquereli
AATTCTATTTTGAAATATTCATCTATACATAATGAATCTGGAGATCTCAAAAGTATCAAGCCAAAGATGGAATTGTTTGAAGATGAAGGATTCAAAGGGACAGTATTTGGAATAAGATTATAACTAATTCTTCATCATCACTAATGTAGAGTGAAAAACAACTTTTGCAGCAGCTGGAAAATAAGTAAAAGAATATTCTCCAGATGTAATTATGACACAAATGACAAATTTATTTCCAAGGCTCACAATAAGATTGCATCTCATTTTATTTTAAATTTTATGACTGATTATTTTCTTACATGGGATTTATATTGTCTGTTTTGCTGCTA
>NW_012151752.1:584512-586883 GCF_000956105.1 Propithecus coquereli
GCTTTATGATATCTCTTCATTGAGAAACAGAGCAGTCATAGGGAAGTGGGCCCCACTATATGACCAGGAGAAATCAGTGTACTGAAAGTCTGCTGTTACTAGCTGTTTCTGACATTGTGAATCTATGCCAAACCTTAGAGTTTAAAACTACCAGGATCAATACCCATAACATCCCTGTGGTATCAAGTGTATCCATTTGTAAAGCAAGCTTGCAAAGGACCAGCAACAACTTCCAGATAATAAAACTCCATTCAACAATCTCCTTGGGGAAACAAAACCAGTAACTTCTATTATTCTATCTATAATTGCTCAGGTCTCTATAGTAACAGGAAGCAGGGAGAAGGAAACCAGAATGTGTGTTGAGTGAGTCCACCTCTGATGTCAGCTACAAGGGTAAAAGTTCCAATTTATCCAAAGGCTACCTACTGCTAATATTTTTTTCTTGTCCAGAAACCCACAGAAATCCACAGAAATCCTTGGTGTTTTTCTGGGATCTTTCTACCTGAAGACAATCCTCTATTCCTAAGACATATTTTTGCACCTAAGGGAGGGAAGAGGGAGGCAAGGAAATGTCTGCTGCTCTCTTGATGCTGGAATAGTTTATCCTCTACAAATATTTTCCTAAATTGTAGGTCATTAAACATGAAATGTCCGATTTCAAATAAAAAGTGTAGTTTATTGTATCTCAAACAAGAAGCAGTACAGTTAATCAAAGTATGTGCCTAAACTGTCAATACAGTTTTGACATCTTCTTTTTTTTTGGGAGGTGGGGAGGCAGAGTCTTGCTCTGAGGCTGCTCCGGCTGGAGTGCAGCGACGTCATGATAGCTCACTGCAACTGCAAACTCCTGGGCTCAAGAGATCCTCCTGCCTCAGCCTCCCGAGTAGCTGGGACTGCAGGTGTGTACCACCATGCCTATCTACTGTTTTGCCATCTTAATGATAGCTTGTTTATGCCAGCAGCAAAGAAGCCTGGAGAGTGAGTGGCCATGAAATCACGAAAGGCATTTTCTATAGCTTGTTGAGAATTGAATATTTTTCCTTGCAAGAAGAGGTCCAAAGCCTGGAAGAAGTGGTAGTCAGTTGTTACAAGGTCTGGTGAATACAATGGATGACAGAGAGTTTCCAAGTTCAGCCTCTGTATTTTGAACAACTTTGTGTGACATGTCGTTGAGTGTTATCTTGTAAGAGGATTGGCCTGTCTCTATTGACCAATCTCAGCTGCTTAATTGTAAGCATCCTCATCATTTCATCCAATTGGTTGCAGTAGCCATCTGCTGTAATTAATTGACCAGGTTTCATGAAGCTATAGTGGATAATACCAGTGCTGCACCACCAAACAGACACCATTAGGTTTTTTTGATGAATATTCAGTTTGGAACTGTGTTTGAGCACTTCATCTTTATCCAACCATTGTGTCGAACACTTGTGATTGTCAAAAAGAATCCATTTTTCATCACACATAACAATATGGTGTACAAATGATTTGTCTTTATGTGATGACAGCAAAGAAAGAAAGGCAAGCTTCAAGAAGATTTCTCTTCTTATGCTTGTCTGATTCATGCAGAGCCCATCTATCCAGCTTCCTTACCTTGCTGATTTGTTTCAAATGGTCCAATATTGTTGGAATAGTAACTTCAAACCTTGCTGCCAATTGACGTGTAGGTTGAGATGGATTCACTTCCACTGCAGCTTTCAGCTCATTATCTACCTTGTTCTCAGGTTATCCACATGGCTCATTTTCAAGATTGAAATCACCAAAATGGAACTTCTCAGACCAGTGACACTGTCTGTTCGTTAGCCACATCCTTCCCAAACATTTTGTTGATATTTCAAGCTGTCTGCACAGCACTGGTTCCACGACGGAATTCACATTTAAAAATAACGCAAATTTTTGACTTATCCATGGTTTCACACAAATTGCTGTAAAAAATATGAAAGATAATCAGAAGGCAAAATATGTATTTGCAACACTGAGGATGTGCCTTTACAATAAAGGTAAAATAAGAAGTGTCAAAATGAAATGTCAGAGAGAGCAAGTGTCAAACACAGTACTTAAGGAAATCGGACATTTCATACTTAATAAACTGGTTCTATTTTCAACATTGCAGGCCAGACATGTTCCTATTGTAGCTCTTTAGCCTCTGTATTTCTTGGGAAAGTTATCAGAGGAGATTACATGAAGACACTAAGACATAGGGTCTAAAATTATTATACACATTTAAGTGGCATTTCTTTTTATTATTGATGGATTTATTGTATAGTTTTCAGTCAGAGTATGTCCAAAATAGGAACTATCTTAAAAATATCTTGAATCTACTCAATACTCGTTGCATTGACTTGATTTTCTGTTGATTAACTGTTTTCTGGAA
>NW_012151752.1:588679-588956 GCF_000956105.1 Propithecus coquereli
TTTGTTTATCCTTTTTAAAGACTGGCTAAGATATATAAATACAATTTCAGAGGAAGTCATCTGATTTTGTGTTGGAATAGTTGGTAAGTTTCTGCCGTATAAAAATATCTTCACTCAACACGTATGTGTTTGTTTATAGACATTGCACTAGTATATGAAAGTGGCTGGCTCAAAATAGATGTTAATAGGATAATATCTGAAAAGCTGATGAAATATCTACTCAGGAAAATGATTGATAAAATGATAAAATAATATGTAACATTATTATGTAGACTAC
>NW_012151752.1:589644-590076 GCF_000956105.1 Propithecus coquereli
TTTGTTTATCCTTTTTAAAGACTGGCTAAGATATATAAATACAATTTCAGAGGAAGTCATCTGATTTTGTGTTGGAATAGTTGGTAAGTTTCTGCAGTATAAAAATATCTTCACTCAACACGTATGTGTTTGTTTATAGACATTGCACTAGTATATGAAAGTGGCTGGCTCAAAATAGACGTTAAATAAGAAGCTCAAGGATAATATCTGAAAAGCTGATGAAATATCTACTCAGGAAAATGATTGACAAAATGATAAAATAATATGTAACATTATTATGTAGACTACAGAAATTTATTGTAAACCTCAATTTCTATCAGAACATAGTGACAGATCATTAAGATTTAGAGAAATAATAAACAATAAATTAAAAATATGGAAAATAAGACACAATCTTTGTGATTCATTTTGGCTGAAGTTCAAACAACTTAA
>NW_012151752.1:591000-591642 GCF_000956105.1 Propithecus coquereli
TATTTGTTTATTTGGCAGTCACTCCCTTTAGCTAAAATATCATTAACTTTTAAGGTAAGTTAATTCAGAAACTTTTCTGCATGCATAAAGATTTCCAAATATGTTATATCATATATCATACATTTTAAACCTTTGAATCAAAGTAACTTTAAACCATAAATGCAGTGCTCTCTATAAATGCATTATTTTAAGGACAATAATATTTGGCATTCTTATGTTTTTGATATATTAGATACATTAGAGTGAGGATAATAAACAAATTATTCAGCTTCTGCTCATAAATGGCCCATGGAGAGCATAAACATCGTAAATAAATGCAAGTTAAAATGTAATTACAAAAGATGGTGATGTAATCCACAAAGAATAAATGAAAGGCCCTGAATCTAAGAGGTAATTATGAAGATTTATCTCTTGGTCAAGGTAGAGAAAGTAAAGAGATTTGCATTAAAATTTTTCAAGCTTTTTTGCAGTATGAACACTGCATGGATTATGAATCTAAATTGATAAATAGAGGCATGGACTTCAGGTTACCTGCACCAATTTCAAAATTTATTACTTTTTCTTCTTGTTTTTGAGCCACTAATTCAATGGTAGCAAAAACCAGGATTAGCTAAATATGGATATGCACGAGACTGCCTATGA
>NW_012151752.1:602912-603815 GCF_000956105.1 Propithecus coquereli
TTAGGTTGCTCCTATCTAACTTACCCTTCCAAAGGTAACAACTAAAATTCTGGAAAAAGAACAACAAGAAAATTGTAATGACTTTTTTCCATATGTCTACTTGGCTTCTCTTCAGTCCCCAGTTATTCAATTAAAAATCAAACTTTAGTCTAGGTATTCACTGAATGTATTTTACAGATGTAATTAAAGCCTCTAATCAGGCAATTCTGAATAAGAGAGACTGTACTGTGTAATCTGGGTAGGCCCAATCCAGTCGGTAAAAAGGATTTAAAAGCAAGCTGAGGCTTCCTCAAATAGGAGCACAAATTATGCTTCTGAGCAGCAGGTTTGGCCTATGCCTGCGAATTTCTTCCTCCTTATGAACTTCCATATCTCAGACTACCCTACTTGCTTAGTCGTCTCCCACAATCACATAAACCAATTTCTTGTATGAAATTGCTGAATATCCCCTACTGATTTTGCCTCTCTGATAGAATCCTGACACACACAACTACAATTTAATAAAATATATATGACATGTCTAAAAATGTTGGAGATTGAACAATAGCAGACAATTGTTTTATAAGAGTGTCAAAACTTGAACACATAAATCATAAACAATCTCATGATGATCCAGATTTGAAATTAGCAAACAGTCACTTTAAGTCAGCTATGAAAACTATGCCAAAGCTCATAAAGGAAACTATGGTCATAAGAAATGAAAAGATAAGAAACCCGAGAATCAAATGAAAAATTACAGTTGAAAATTGAGTTTAAAAATGCAATATGCATAATTTTAAAATCATTGATTAGACTTTACAGAATATTAGAGATGAAGAAAGAATATGATGAATTTGAAGATAGGCTTAAAGGAGATTATCCAAACTAATATGCAGAAATAAAAACAAACAAAAATATCAAATG
>NW_012151752.1:603865-604234 GCF_000956105.1 Propithecus coquereli
AGTATTTTGTATAAATTTCTAATGATGAGAAAATACTTGCCTACAGTACAAAACAGATTTGAAAATTGTTTTACTATTCCAAAAGAATTTTAATTAAATAGGGTGTTTTCTAGTGCACAAAATAAACTTCTCAATCTATATTTTTTACCAACTTCACTTGAGTTCCAAAAAGCTATATTTTATTTCTCAAAAAATTGTCATAATTTGATTTCTACAGTACTCATAGCAATCATGAAATATTAATATCTTCAATCCATATTTAAATCTCAAAGTAGTGCCCACTTTACAAAGTAAATATAAAGGAAGATGTGATTATAGTGAGTCCAACTACTGAGAAGGAAATTTTTCATAAGAATTTTAAGATTTTTA
>NW_012151752.1:607095-607467 GCF_000956105.1 Propithecus coquereli
GACCTTGTCTCTAAGAAAAATTAAAAAAATAAAAATAGCTGGGCATGGTGGCATGCACCTGCAGTCACAGCTACTTGGGAGACTGAGGCAGGAGGATCTCTTGAGTCCAAGACTTCAATGTTGCATTGATCTATGATGATACCACTACAATCTAGCCTGGACAACAGAGTAAGGCCCTGTCTCAAAAAAAATGTTATCAATTTTATCAAATTACCCACTGCAGGGAGGTGGCCACGCTCCAGCAAAAAATCAGGTCCCTTTGGTAGGGTTGCAAAGTATAAGAAAATAATAGAAAATGGAAAATAATGGAAATAAAAGAATACACAGAGACGAAGGTATAGTTTTATAGATTTATAAAGATTATAGGCAAAG
>NW_012151753.1:0-825 GCF_000956105.1 Propithecus coquereli
TTTTGTAGCATTTCAGATTCTGGATTTTAGGAGTAGGGATGCTCAACCTGTATTACAGAAGCAATCCTCAAACCAGTGCCACTATTTACATCCCATAGTTATACTTCCCCAAGTAACTCAAGTGGAATGCAATGAGCTCATGTACCACAAAACAGTGTCTAGGCCAGGCATGGTGGTTCACACCTGTAATCCTAGCACTTTGGAAGGCTGAGGTGGGTCACTTGAGCCCAGGAGTTCGAGACCGACCTGGGCAATAGGGAGACCCCATCTCTACAAAACAAAAAAAGAAAACTTAGCCAGGAGTGGTGGTGCGTGCCTGTGGTCTCAGCTGAGCCGGGGGGGGCAGGAGGATCACTTGAGGCCAGGAGTTTAATGAGGTTTCAGTGCGCTATGATGATGCTACCGCACTCCAGCCCCCCAACAGAGCAAGACTCTGTCTCAAAAAAAGAAAAACACACACACATACACAAAACAACAAAAACAAAGAAAACTGTATCTAGTAAACATACAAGTCAACCAAATTAAAAAGAAATTTTGTTAAAGGCCAGCTTCTGGACACCTAAGTATTTAAAAAAAAAAAAAAAGCAAACCCAAAAAACAAGGACAATTTCCAGATTGTGGTATAACTAAAATGAGGCAGCATACTTCAAGTGGTATTGAAAAGAACATAGTTTGATTTGGCCTGAGTAACAGTAAACCCACTTGAAGACCAGAGAAAGTCAAAAAAAGGTATCTTACCTCGGAAACTACAAAAAAATCTGCCAACATTAAAATTAAATTGTTTGCAAACAAGATTTATTTTCAATAATGTGACATAAGAAGCAA
>NW_012151753.1:13047-13443 GCF_000956105.1 Propithecus coquereli
ATCTTCCAAATGTTGACAGATATTATTATATAATATCCAAAAATTACAAAAATATCACCATCAATCTCATCAGACAATTGGGAAGTTATCAAATTCATGATGACAGAAACAAGATTTCCAAATTATAAGTTTCACTTGAAAGCTCAAATTTTATCATTGCCAACAAATACCATCAATTGTTTCCACCGAAAAGATGGGCTCACTTTGTTCATTTTCACAAAAATATCTGCCAAGTACCCAAGTCTGAATAACCATAGTTAGTCTGTGAGGTCTTCTGGTGTTCTGTGAACAAAGTGACTAGTTCAGCTGTATTATTTCCTGGAGAAAACCCTCTTACTTCTGTATGCAACAGAGTGCTTTATGTGTACTTCCTACTTCATCACACAGACTATTAAA
>NW_012151753.1:13493-13843 GCF_000956105.1 Propithecus coquereli
CAAAAATATCACCATCAATCTCACCAGACAATTGGGAAGTTATCAAATTCATGATGACAGAAACAAGATTTCCAAATTATAAGTTTCACTTGAAATCTCAAATTTTATCATCACCAACAAATACCATCAATTGTTTCCACCGAAAAGATGGGCTCACTTTGTTCATTTTCAAGAAAATATCTGCCAAATACCCAAGTCTGAATAACCGCAGTTAGTCTGTGAGGTCTTCTGGTGTTCTATGAATAAGGTGACTAATTCAGCTGTATTATTTCCTGGAGAAAACCCTCTTACTTCTGTATGCAACAGAGTGCTTTATGTGTACTTCCTACTTCATCACACAGACTATTAAA
>NW_012151753.1:13893-15019 GCF_000956105.1 Propithecus coquereli
GAAGGGAGTTTGGGAAGACAGACTCCAAGTACTTCATGGAGGACAAATCAGAAGGGAGAAATTCAATTTTTATGAACTATAAAGGTTGAAAAACTACAATTTAAATTTTTCCTTCTTCATCATCATGTGAATAAGGAAACCATTGTCATTTGCAATATCACATTTAAAAATCTTCAGATCACTTTACCTATGAGAGCCATTAAACTTGATCCATTTATAGTCCTGAGACCTATAAATTATCTCCATATTCTTATGAAATGTTACCATACATTATTGAATTAATCCCTTCCTTTATAACTTCCTTTCGTATATCTTCTTGATGTTTAGATAAGAGACCTGCTAGTCACTATGTTCAAAATTCTAGTATAAATGTAATCTCTTAACCAAAGCTCTTCTATAAGTGCATTTTTTTCTTCTCCTGAAATACTACCCCACACTAATTGAACTTTATTATTGGCTTCATTATTGCGTTACGGTTCCATTAATTTTTTTTATCTTCCTTTTTTTTTTTCTTTCAGTGCTCTACATGTTCAGAGAAACTTCTCCAGTAACAAACTATAGAAATGATCCCTGAAAGTATAGTCTTTGGGATCCACTAATTTTTAAAAAATTTTAAATGTTGACATATTCCTCATATCTAACTGTGATCGTTTTTTGGTTTTCTTTGTTTGTTTGAAGCAGGATCTCACTCCCACTTCAGCCTCCCTAGTAGCTGGGACTACAGGTGCATGCCACCATGCCCAGTTATATAATTGATAGTTTTATTTTTATCTCTTCTTCAAGATCGTTGCTGAAAACATTTGTTCCTAAAGGAGGGCTACTCAATTATCCCCCTCCATTGTCCTCCATTAATCGAAGTGTTGATGACTACTTTCCAATCAGATCATTTAAATACTAATATTTAGTCTATGTCTACCCTCCCTCAAAGTGCCTACAGCTTATGTTTTACCCAAGATATTAATACCATTTACTTGAATGTGATTTACATTTATATGATTTTTTAATGAATTCCTAATCACCTGTTCTTTTCTACTAAGACTTATTGTAAGGCAAAGCACTAAGGTATCAATGAATTTAGATACATCGTGAATTTTCCTGTTCAGTGACAAGACCATAGGTATTTATC
>NW_012151754.1:0-551 GCF_000956105.1 Propithecus coquereli
TTTGGTAATGAAATTTTACCTTCATTTTGTGAGAAATAAATAAAAACATATTTGATTCTATCATTTGCAATGAAAAGGAAATTATTAATTGTTCATTAGAATATGGATCTAGCATAATCTTTAGTTAAATAAAATTAAATGTCTGCCCTAAACTGAAAAAGAAAGTAGAATACCTCTTTACAGACAGGATTCCCTGAAGCATTTCCGGGGCAGCAAACAAGAAAATTCCAGGAGAGAACGAAAAACCTTTCAGTGTATAATATCTATTACTCAGTTTCCCAAAGACATTTTAAGCCTTTTATCTTTTATTAATTACCATAATAATAGGAGGATAAATATTTAAGAATATTTCAAATATATTGTTCCTACCAAAAACATGCCTTATTATTATTATTATTAACTTAATAATTACCTTTTTGAAGGCATTTAGTGAACATTATGTCATTGTAGATTTCCTGTGCTGAGGCATCATGCTGACTTACATAGGTAGAACAGGCGGTATCACACCAGGAGGTGTCAGCCTCTGGGATTTGAGGAGACATGATATTCTT
>NW_012151754.1:1393-1833 GCF_000956105.1 Propithecus coquereli
TCAGTGGAAGGAGTAGCGAAGAATTTGCAACCATCCTTTATGGCCTACAATAATGTTGCAAAATTAATTTTTCATAAAACTATTCTACAGAGGGATCCTGGCCAATGTATACATGAGAAGTGGTAAAGGATATGAGAACTAGTGCTTCTAAATTTTTGAATTTTAAAACATAAAAATCAAACAGACCAGCTACTCATTAATCATTCCCCACCCACCTTTTCTGCTTTTCAACTTGTATCCCTGTTAAAATCATGTGCTTATTAAACTTGAAAATGTAAGGCTGTGAATGTGTATTTCACACATTTATTTTTATTCTGATATTCTAAACATTTCCCTACAGAAAGTTTAAGAATTGATCTTAAAAAAATTAAACATAAGTAAATCTAAAATATATATCTGTGAAAGATGCTAAACAACTGAAAATTTTTCACTGGGCAAAT
>NW_012151754.1:7363-7914 GCF_000956105.1 Propithecus coquereli
TTTTGAAAGTAAGGGAAAATGTCATGATAATGATTTAAATGTATCCACATCCTATGTAGAATCTTTATTTCATTAGAAGGATTTTAAAGGTGTAGGTCTACCAAATTACTCAAAGTATGTACTTCAGAGAACCATCAAAATGAAGAACTAAAACTATCAGGACGCTGATGTATACTAAAACAAAAGGTTCAATAATTGTTAATATTTCTTGAATGAAAATGAATTTGACTTATACCTTTCTGGGAATAGCATATCACTACCAAGTTAAATAATACTTAATAGTGTGTTTAAAGAACTAAGACTTCATAATTTCTAATTCTGGTTTATCTGACATAGACTAAAATATAAATGTCAATCAGAAAATGAAGTGAGAAAATGATGTGGAAATTCGTATGTCATTTGCTATCAATGAACTCAGAACTACCCGTGTGAGGAATTTAAATAAACTGATCTGGACATCGAAAGATTGAATGAGCTTAGAAATCATATTCATATTTCATTAAATTTGTGTTTGATTTTAGCAAGTAGATGGATTTTTACATGGATTATCT
>NW_012151754.1:9759-10887 GCF_000956105.1 Propithecus coquereli
GATGCTTCAGAATTGTATTGATAATTATGTGACATAATGTATATAAAATATTTATGCCTTATTAAAACCCTAGAAAATAACATGAGTCATTACTTGACAATTAGAGATATTAGTTTATTGCATCTGATGTTTATTTTTGAAAGAAGAGATATACATTAACGCAGCATAACAGCATGTGTCTGTCTCATCATTCACTCTCTCGACTCCAGAGTTTGCCTTTGGTTTGCACCTTCATGCTATAAGGTTTACAAGGTCTGGCTGTCACTCGAGGCTGCATGTTCTGGGTGGGTGGGTTGGTAAGTCAGGGGTTCAGTATTAGGGAGTTCATTTGAGCATTGACTAAAACCATCTCCTCCAGTTAAGAGTTCATCAATAATCAAATGGATATTTTAATTTTTATCTTCCTGTTGTCTTTATCTTTTAATCCCTACTTATTTAGTATCTTTTAGTCCATACTCATTTGTGAGAAAGGTGTTAACTGTAGACAGCTTTCTATTTTCACTTCCGGAAGAATTACTAGATTTCAAATCCAATGTTGCTATTTAGTGCCATATTTTTCACATTTTTGTGAGTTTTTTCTTGCTGATTTTGCTATTTAAAGTGGCCCTCAAGCACAGTTTGAAAGGCTGTCTAGTGTTCCTAAGAACAAGAAGGCTTTGATGTGCCCTGAGGAGAATTTCCTCAATTTACAGTAGTTTGATATAGGATTTTTCGACTTTGCAATGGGTTTACCAAATTAAATGCACTCTTTGACTTACAATATTTTTAATTTACCATGGGTTAATCAGGAAGTAACCGCATCGTGAGTCAGGGGACATAGTATGTATACTAGATAAGGTTCATCAGGCATGAGTTATAGTGCTGTTGGCCATGAATTCAATGTTTTAATCAACAATACATATTAAATAGGGTGTCTTTTAGCAGAAATACACATAAAAGTTATTGTTTTGTTATAATATGTTGTGACAAGAGGCTTGTGGGGACCTCATCCTGAATTTCCTCTAGGAATAATTGTTCAATATTCCCTAATTCAGTATTTGCATTGATTTTATAACACATGATTACCATGAATCATCAGAATCAACTATATATATAACAAAATATGAGACAACTTTCTATTTTCACTTC
>NW_012151755.1:0-1174 GCF_000956105.1 Propithecus coquereli
GGAAAAAAACCAAAATCTTCCTTTTAAACCCACTTTATAATGATGAGTAATATACTTCAGTTTTAATCAATCATAAAGCATTTTCAGAATATTCAGCCCTGAGTAAGAATTGTAAAGACTACTTGAAATATCCCAGGATTTGCATAGCCATTATTAAAAATCTTAAAAACTATTTGACTAGATATGTTAAAAACATGACATGTTAATTAGCAATACACAATATAGGTGGCATTTGCTATTATCAATATATTGTCCTGTGTGCCTCGATTTTCTCATTTATGAAGTTGAGAGGGTCAGGTTGTATGCTGTCTGGAATTCCACTGACCTATTAATCAAGAGCCTGTGGTTCCTGGATCATGTAGGCTAGCTAAATAAAACCACTGTTTCTCTTTTCCTGCAAAACACAGTTCATTGTATATTTTTTATAATGCTTTTTCTAACACAATATTCACAAACTTTGATGTTAGAGCATTGTGATCATTTTAGTGGTCAGTTTAACATAAATTAAAATATGCCATGTCCTAAAAGTAGTTCTTGAATCTTCTAGACAGAAGAAAAATGTGTACAGCTGAAGTGAACCATGTCTATTTACCTCTGAGTTATTTGCAATTAGGTGACACAACCTAGAGGATAGCGCTGTGGACTCTGAAGTCGGGTTAGCAAGAAGCCCATATATCTATTAGCTTCCCAACTCTACATTTTTCAACAGAACAGGAAAAATACTTTCACAGTAATAAATTATAGCTATTATTGTAATTCTCAGTTGGTGTGAGATCTCTGTTAAGAAGCATTGCCACATTCTTTACCCTTTCTGGGTATCCATGCCTCACAAGCCATGATTATTTTCCTTCTCTCAGGTGATGGATAATGGAAACAATAAAGCTACTGGTTGTTCTTTGTTCCATGCATAGAAAACAATGGAATGAAAATAGAAAGAAGATGGCAACCATTTCATTTAATCCTCCCATCAACCCTACAATAAACAGGGACCACGCGCAATTAAATATCCTACCAAGGTTACTCAGCTAGAAAGTGGAAGAGCTGGCATGAGGATTTACGTCTCCTTTTCTCCAAAACCCAGAATCTCTCTTCTAGACACCCAGCCTCTTTTGTATACCATACACGTTATGAAGTTTAATATCGGTAACTCAATATTTTCAGGCCTGATGATGTA
>NW_012151755.1:2818-4552 GCF_000956105.1 Propithecus coquereli
GTAACAGGTTCACACAATTTTCACGACACTGTAAGCTGTTACTTTCTTTGGCTTTTGCTTTTCTGCACTCCCTGAGGATGTTCTGCGATGATTATTTCTTTCTGTCTTTATTTTGCTTCTTTCTATTTTTTTTCCAGCCCCCTCCTGTTCCCCGAGGAAGTATGCAGCCATAATGCTGAAGTGCTGCTAAATGCAATAAGGCAAAAATCATCACTGCTTGATGGCACCAGAGTGCCAGCGCTTTGGATAAAGAATTATCCCACTAACGCAGCATGAACCAGCCAAAAGGAAAAAAGAAGAAAACAATCCCCAAACTCATGGCGTATTTATTTTTTATGATTCTAAAAACCTTTATTTAAAAAAGATAAAATGAGAATCATTGGATGAATATATTTGAAGGTGGAAATCTCACAGGCAATTTGGACCAGCCATAGTTTGTGTGTGCTGGTTCTCAGCACTGGATTTTCTGAACTGGGAGACAAATATATATTGTCCACCAACTTCAACCTGAAATAAAAGATCCCTTCTTTGATTCGTTCTTTGCCACAAAAGCTATTATTTAAAAATGAGTTTTGTTTAAGTGGAAATTTAAAGGGGATTCAATGACTCGAATGAGTCCTGGGTTTAAAGTATAAGGGAGAAAAACATTCTCTTGAAATCTCAATAACCTAGGATATTACAAATATTAAATGAATATATTATTTGTATTATATGCATATATAATATCCTGTGCCTTTATCTTAGTGAGCTTCACCCATTAACTAGGAACTTTTCTTCTTACTCCATTTATATTTGTCTTGCATTCCTTCAAAACACAGAGTCACAATGGATTTTGTCTCTCTATTTCTCTCTCTCTTCATGCCAAAATTCAGATGTAGAATTTTATCATCACGGACTTAGGCAATCACTGCTATGATGTAAATCATAGGCTAATGAATCTAGGCTAATTTAGCTTGGACATGATTAAGGTTTTTCTTATTTTCACTGTGGAAAGACTTATTGTTCATCCACATCCAAATGTTACTTGTTCAGGGTTTAGATGGCTAACTAATTTTCCTTTGAAATTATCGTATGCATTTGTGTTCAAATAAATATTATTTACTTATTCTGAGGTCATCTCCATTCTGTTTTTCCTATTTCTTATATTTCTCGATTTTATTTAGATAGTAAGCAGAGTAGCCTTCACTGTGCTAGACAACCTGAGGGGACCATTGTAAGTTTAGACACCTTTGCACCAAGATTTCAACTTGCAAACTAAAATTCCTGTTCTGAGTACTACATTTCACATAAAATTTCTGGAAATTCTGCTCATATAAAAGATCCTTCTTGATTATTTTACTTCTGGAAGTTTTATTTAGCTACTAATAGGATTTTAATGATGATGTTACTAACTGTGTTAAGGGGCAAGGCCCACCAGTCAGCCCTGTTAGGGATTTCACCTTTTTATTTTCTTACATGGCTCTCAGACTACTTCCTTCCATATCTGCCATATTTTTGCCCTTTCTTCTTTGAAAATCCCAGTTATGGACGATGCTGTTTCTAAAATGGAATTGCCGAAGAATTGGTAATTTAAACAAATCTTTTTTTGGAATTTTTAAATTTCAATATTCTGTAGTCACAAAATTCTTAAGATAAAGGCGGCCATAGAGAGCCTTTATTTTGTGCTATTGTTTAATACCCCGATGACATCACAAATTAATGGAAGGAAAAAAATAACTAGTGAACAATTCCTTA
>NW_012151755.1:5167-6362 GCF_000956105.1 Propithecus coquereli
CAGATCCATCCACATTTCCTTGCCAAGAACTCAGTCCAGTGACAAAAGTGGCCCTGCCAAGTATAAGGCTAGCTGGGACATTCGGTGTTAATTGCATATGACACAGAGAGTGTAACAGGATTTGGAGAACACATAGCCTTTTCTCTTGTCAAATAGGATAAATCATAGTGCTTCATTCTCAAATATATTGTGAGGACAAAAAGAGATGTTACCTGTAAAATGATGTCTAGTACTTGATAGACATTTGTTCATTGTTGGGGAAAAGCAAGTAACATAAATAAATAATTGTATTTTGTAGGACTAAAGTGATAAATACCATCAGAGAAGTAAAGGCAGATTACTATGGAATATGCAGATTGAGTTTGTGGACTATGATAAAGTCTAGTGGGGTCATCCGTGGACCCTAATAATGGTCCTAAAGAAAGGAAATAATAGTTACTTTCTTACGAATGTATTCTCATGAATTTATTCTCTTATAGATGAAAGAAACTCACTGGAGGAATTTTCTTTTTTTTTTTTTTTCAGAGAAAAACAACATTCCTGTTTCTGGAGAAGCAGCTTCTATTGGTGGAGTCTCCATAGCAGTTGAATTTCACTGGGAATCCCCAAGTGGCTATCCTTTCCCCTCCTTAACCCACTTGCACAAGGTCCTTCCTCCTCTCCTCCTTGGGTTGCTTTCAAGCCCTGTTGGCCTCTCTATGCACAGCCAGTCTTGAGCTACAAAGGTGAACATGTGTCTGCCAGCTGCTGCTTCATGGCTCTAAACTTCCTCTAGCAACTGAGTGTGAGCAACAGCGTGTGCAGGTCTCTTCTTAGAACATTTTGTTATGGCAGCAGCTGGAGATTTATCAGTTTGGGGAAATTAGTATTAAAAGAGAGGAATGGTCAACACAGTTCAGTGGGCAGATATAATTTTGGTTTTCCCCTTCTCCTTCCTCCAGTGTAAAACTCCAAGAAAATGCATTTTGCATGATTTATTATTAAAGAGAAAATTTTTTTTTTCCGTTCACTAATGTTAGTGATTCCTTAAATAAGTCATCTATAACACATCGTTTTCTTTATACCTGTAGAACATTCTTTTCCAGAGCTCAAATATACCTTGGATTCTTCTGATTTCAACAGAGAAGTGAGTTTATGAGAAAATGAGTAATGAAACTTCTTTTGAGCCAGGATTAGTTACTATGGCAGTGTCCTG
>NW_012151756.1:0-402 GCF_000956105.1 Propithecus coquereli
ATATTTCTTCTCTTCCATTAATTTCCCTTTGGTTATTACAAACATTAAAGGAGAATATATGAGCAGTATAATTATCATACTTAATACTTTCCAGAAACACTGTATATTGAATTTGAAATAGGCTAGGGAACTTATTAGGCAATTGCTAAAACTTACAGAGCTCTGCCAAAACCATTTTTTAAAAAGTATATAAAATAAATCGCAACTGAATTCTTTCTAGAAAAACCTGCGGATGTGTGAATCTCATTTATTCCAAAGATAATATCCTAGGTTCTGATGTAGAGTTATTTTATAGAGAATGAACAGAATGGGCCAAGATTTCCTATTTGTGATGGATTAAATGTAGTTCCTCCTTTCTCCTGTGTCTCCACATCTTTGCATCTTCTTTCATCTCTTTTTACT
>NW_012151756.1:11855-12821 GCF_000956105.1 Propithecus coquereli
TACAATTTCCCATTTTCCTTACATATGGTGACTTTTGGGACATCCTCCCTTTACCCAACACACACACACACACACACACACATATATATACATATGCATACACATATGTATATATCAGGAGATGATTTATTATAAGACTTGGCTCACATGATTATGCAGAACAAGAAATCCCACAACCTGCCATCTGCTAATTGGAGAACTCAGGAAAGCCAGTGGTGTAATTCAGCATGAGTCCCAAGGCCAGAGAATCAGGGGAACCAGTGGTGGAAGTCCTGTTCTGAGTCCCAAGGCCGAAGAGCCAAGAGTGCTGATGTCTGAGGACAGGAGAAGATGATGCCCCAGCTCAAATAGAGAAAGTGAATGTGCCCTTTTTGTTCTATCCAGTCCATCAGTGGATTAGATGATGCTCACTGGCATCGGTGAGGGTGATCTTCTTTCTTCAGTTCTACCTATTCAAATGCTAGTCTATTCCAGAAACACCCCACAGGCATACTAAGAAATAATGTTTTAACAGCTACCTGGGTATCCCTTAGCCCAGTTGAGTAGACACAAAATTAACCATCACAACATTTATGAAATTCCTATCACAAATACTCTGAATTCAGTGGATACACACTGCTAGCAAGTCACGGCAGAATAAAATCAGGATCTAGGACAATGTTTATATCACAGTGCCCTGCTTGTCACACATTTGCCATAAGCCATAGCTTTTTTGACCTTTCATGTTACTATTTGCTGCTAATCAAATCAGCCAAAAGCAAACATGCTCATTTCCCTTATTTATTTCTCCAATTTTTCTTTGATTTTCTCAGTCTAAAAATGTATCTGTGTGTCTGCGTGGTGAAGGAGTAATAAAGTTGTTTATTAACAAACCAGAAACTGCTATTTAAAGTCAGGTTCTACCTCGTCTGTCAAATTAAAAAAAAAAAAAAAAGGCAAGCATCTTCATAAAAAATTAAAACAATT
>NW_012151756.1:23759-24307 GCF_000956105.1 Propithecus coquereli
GAAGGATGGACATATTTGAAACACGGACTTCGGGTGGGTGAGGGGGGGGAACCAAGGGCAACACACGTAACCTAAACATCTGTACACCCATAATTTGCTGAAATAAAAAAAAAAAAGAAAAAAAAATATTTTCTGACATTGGAGAAAAAAAAACAAACTGTCAAACAGTTTTTCAAAAAATTTTAATATTTTACACTCTTATCAATGGCGGGTGGGAGTGCACTTCACATTGTAGTGTCTCACGGTGATTTGACTTTCCATTCCATTGATAACTAATAACAGTGTATGACATTTTACTTAATTTTGGCCATTCCTGTACCTTCTTTTGTGAAGCATTTATTCAATTTTTTTCTTGATGTTTTTCTTTAATATTGATTTGCAGAAATTCTTTACATATTCTTTCTGCATACATAATCCTTGCCAGATATATGTATTGCAGATATATTCTCCCAGTTTGTGGCTTGTTTTTTTTTTATTTCTTAAATGGTCCTTTGGAGAGCAAAAGTTTGTTTTTCTTTATGATTTTGAGAAGAATTTATGTTATTTTT
>NW_012151756.1:26057-26352 GCF_000956105.1 Propithecus coquereli
CCACGCCAACATTTATTGTTTTGGGACGTTTTGATAAAGGCCATTCTCACTGGAGCTAAGTGATATCTCATTGTGGTTTTGATTTGCATTTCCCTGATTTTTAGAGATATTGAGCATTTTTTTTCATATGTTTGCTGGACATTAGTCTATCTTCTTTAGAAAAGTTTCTGTTCATGTCCTTTGCCCATCTTTTGATTGTTTGATTGTTTGATTTTTTTCTTGCTGATTTTCCTGAGTTCTATATAGATTCTAGTTATTGGTCCTTTATTGGATGTGTAACATGACAGGATTTTCT
>NW_012151757.1:0-429 GCF_000956105.1 Propithecus coquereli
ACAAGGTCTTGCCCTGTCACCTAGGCTAGAGTGCAGTGGTGTGTCACAGCTCACTGAAACCTCAAATTCTTGGGTTCAAGGGATCCTCCTGCCTCAGCCTCCCAGTAGCTGGAACTATAGGCACACACCAACACACTGGCTAATTTTATTTTTTAGTTTTTGTAGAAATGAGCCACCGCACCTGGCCTGTATCTGCTCTTTTTTTTTTTTCTTTTTTTTTTTGAGACAGAGTCTCGCTTTGTTGCCCGGGCTAGAGTGAGTGCCATGGCATCAGCTTAGCTCACAGCAACCTCAAACTCCTGGGCTCAAGCGATCCTTCTGCCTCAGCCTCCCCAGTAGCTGGGACTACAGGCATGTGCCACCATGCCCGGCTAATTTTTTCTCTCTATATATATTTTTAGTTGTCCAGATCATTTCTTTCTATTTTTT
>NW_012151757.1:927-1185 GCF_000956105.1 Propithecus coquereli
ACAAGGTCTTGCCCTGTCACCTAGGCTAGAGTGCAGTGGTGTGTCACAGCTCACTGAAACCTCAAATTCTTGGGTTCAAGGGATCCTCCTGCCTCCGCCTCCCAAGTAGCTGGAACTATAGGCACACACCGACACACTGGCTAATTTTATTTTTTAGTTTTTGTAGAAATGAGCCACCGCACCTGGTCTGTATCTGCTCTCTTTTTTTTTTTCTTTTTTTTTTTGAGACAGAGTCTCGCTTTGTTGCCTGGGCTAGAG
>NW_012151757.1:2576-4277 GCF_000956105.1 Propithecus coquereli
GTGCTAAATTGCTTTTACTATTGTGAATATGTCATATACTTTGGTTAAGACAGGGGAGCAAAACGTTCTGTTTAGTCTCTTTATATAAAGAAACAAGTAAGTACAACTTAATGGGATGAAAATAATAGTAGTTTTACATGTTTCTCAGGAATTGGGAGATCTGTCTTCCATTTCTGAAACTAGTGAGATCTGGGGGAATGCCACATAATCACAGTTTTTCATTTTGTCTGAGGTTGGGTCACGTGCTCGTGGTTTTCAAATAGAATAGCTAAGTTCTTTTTGTTTTTTTTTTTGAGACAGAATCTCACTGTGTTGCCCCGGCTAGAGTGCTGTGGCGTCAGCCTAGCTCACAGCAACCTCACACTCCTGGGCTCAAGCAATCCTCCTGCCTCAGCCTCCTGAGGAGCTGGGACTACAGGCATGCACC
Source organism: Propithecus coquereli (assembly GCF_000956105.1). NCBI lineage: Eukaryota > Metazoa > Chordata > Mammalia > Primates > Indriidae > Propithecus > Propithecus coquereli. The sequence goes on from NW_012151757.1 coordinate 3,004, forward strand.
ACCATGCCCGGCTAATTTTTTCTCTGTATTTTTAGTTGTCCAATTAATTTCTTTCTAATTTTAGCAGAGACGGGGGCTCGCTCTTGCTCAGGCTGGTCTCGAACTCCTGAGCTCAAACAATCCACCCACCTCTGGCTCCCAGAGAGCTAGGATTACAGGCATGAGCCACCACGCCTGGCCGCTAAGTTCTTTTTTAAGAAGGGAAAATTTACCTGGGAACGCTAATATATAAAAAGGTGAAATTGCTCTGGTTTAAGTGAAGTGTAATAAGAAATCTCATAACTTGGAAACTAAGACTAGGTGGCAGCCAAGAACCTTTATGTCTTTAAATTCTGAAGGATCTAGTAACAGTAAGAACTTTTGAAATTATCTTATTTTGGACCAAGAGCCAGGGGCAAACATAGCAATTTTTCATTCTGCTTCAGGTTAATCTACTTTAAGTACCTTAGTCTAAGACATAGGATTCAGATTTTTGTTACTGAACCTCATAATCATGCCTGAAGGCAAACCACTCTTGTATGATTGGTACGCTGTTCCATATTGATCTAGTGGCTGTAATTTGGGGGAAATGAAGAACAAGCCTTGAACTTAGATTGGTGAAACAAGTACTAAATGAGGTGGGCAGATATCCGAGAATAATGCAGAAATGAACTAGATGAGGATAAACATCTTCACATATTGCTTGTTCAGAAAGTGATCAAAATCAATCTATTTTGCCCATCCTGTAAAATAAAATAAAATGTGTCTCCTTTTTCTTTTATACTGTAATTAAATCTGTACCTGTATCCCTCTGTTTTTGCCTGTATGTTTAAGTTTTCTCTGGTTTTCTGTCTCCCTTAAATGAAAAATCGGGTAATCTGATTTCAGATATTTTTTAAAGTTTGTTTTTTGGTAATAGCTGACAGTAACTCAAGACTCAATTGTGTGACAGATGCCTGTTTTGTCACTCAAAGGTGTTAACTTTAAATGGTGATAATTTTGAATATAAACATCTTGTTTGTTAACTTCCCCCATTTTGTTTTGAGATTATATTTGTTCTATTATAGAATGAACTAATAAGCATGTTTAGAATGCTTAGTTTTGTAGTTTCTTTTTTAAAGATACCGTTCTAGAAATTTATCTGATTTTTATATAGACTAGAAAATAGGTTGTCCCTGGGCGTCAAAGCTATATTGTTATAAGATTATTGCCCTTGAATCTGATAGTGCCACAAATAAGAATGTTTGTAATTTTACAACTGGAACACTCTTAATTGGGTTTAATAACTTAAGAAA
>NW_012151757.1:5822-6156 GCF_000956105.1 Propithecus coquereli
CAAAATGTGGATTTGCTGGACCAGATTATTTTTTCCTTTATGTTTGGATCAGCTTGCATGTTGGATGCCACATGATTATTAAGTGTAAAGGAAAATTTATAAATTTGTTTTCAGTACAGGATTTGGCATTGTTCTGAAGATGGAAAATCTCTCTCTCTTTTTTTTTTTTTTTTTTTTGAGACAGAGTCTGGCTCTCAGAGTGCTAGGATTACAGGCGTGAGCCACCACGCCCGGCCTTTTTTTTTTTTTTTTTTTTTAGGCTTTATAATTCCAAAACACTTTTATCCATTTTCTCTTGATCCTTACAAAAACCTTTTAGTAAGGCATTGTAGGA
>NW_012151758.1:0-893 GCF_000956105.1 Propithecus coquereli
CAAAGCAGCTGAGTTGGGGTGAGTGATATATATTAGGCAAGATAACTGGTTGAGGAAAAGAGACAACTACAGATGAAATATTAATTGAAGTATGATTTTTTCTGACCCATTTCTTTATGAATGATAACTGTTCCTTGTTCTCAATTTTGGCATTTCCAGCTGTAATATGCATCTTAAAAAGAAAAGATAATGACTGTCTCCTTCTGCCCTTGCTTTCTGCTCATCCCCTCACCATGACGGGCTTCTGAATGAGTGATGAGAAATGCCACAGGAGCTCAGCTTGCTTGCCATCAACAACCTAATGGCACACATGGTGCAGAGACGCATACGTTGGTGAAAGAGAAAACAGCCCAGCTATAATCCCTCACATAATGTTTCGGAGCCTCTTTCTTGTATTATTCCTAGGCTATGGGATAATAAGCCCATTTTTCATATTTTCCTTTATTCTCCCTCTGTCCTTTCAAACGTCTAATATTGTAGGGAAGTAAAAGCAACTCGACTTTCTGTCCATCTCCCCAGGCCAGCCAGCCTTCTCCTTTCAGTGCTGGCTCCCTGGAGTACTGCACCCCCACCAGTCTGCTGCATCTCCACAACCCAGCAGCACTTATTAGTTACAGCTCCTGATTAGCATTAGTCATAGTAAAACAATAATTTCCTCTGTGACCATTTTGATTGAGGAGACTCACTGTATTGGGGCATAGTTAGGATGATTTTATTTTTCAGACAACTGATGGTAACTGTGCTCTGCCCAGCCCCCAACTTCCTACCAAGTAGCAGGCTCCATTTTTGATCCCAATCTGATTCCATAACTTTTCACTTTTTTTAGTATTGACCATTGCACTTGACTATTGCATTTTAGTTAGTAAGACTTAGTCCTGATCATTTTTAAACTC
>NW_012151758.1:1015-1357 GCF_000956105.1 Propithecus coquereli
CAAAGCAGCTGAGTTGGGGTGAGTGATATATATTAGGCAAGATAACTGGTTGAGGAAAAGAGACAACTACAGATGAAATATTAATTGAAGTATGACTTTTTATGACTCATTTCTTTATGAATGATAACTGTTCCTTGTTCTCAATTTTGGCATTTCCAGCTGTAATATGCATCTTAAAAAGAAAAGATAATGACTGTCTCCCTCTGCCCTCGCTTTCTGCTCATCCCCTCACCATGACGGGCTTCTAAATGAGTGATGAGAAATGCCACAGGAGCTCAGCTTGCTTGCCATCAACAACCTAATGGCACACATGGTGCAGAGACGCATACGTTGGTGAAAGAG
>NW_012151758.1:5898-7914 GCF_000956105.1 Propithecus coquereli
TTTCCAGCCCCCCTTGCAGGTGTATGTGGCCAAAGATGCACCCGAGAAAGCACAGTTTCAGATTTCTAGGGAAGGGAGAAGGAGGTGCTGCTGACCTTCAGGTCTTCTTCTGCCTCATGCACACATGCCCCTGACGTTACATCTGAGGCTGCAGGTTCCACTTGGGGACCATGAAACAAAAAATGTGAGGCTGAAAGGCAACAGAAGAAAGAAGGGCAGGGCTCAGTCCCCAAAATGCTGACAGCAGCTGAACCAGTGCTAACCACCAACCGTCCACCATCAGACTTCTTGTTATGAGAGGCAAACAAGCTCGGATTTGACTAAACCATCTTTAATGTAGAGTTAATGAAACGTATATACTTTAAATAAAACAGGTGGAGTACCAGGATAGAAGCTAGAAGCCATCAAACTGACCCAAGGCAGCAGCACAGGGGTGCAGCCCCCTGGGAGGTGGTGTCCCTAAGGTGTGAGCTGTTCCACTCCCTCAATCTCAGCATTCAGCCAGAAGCTGCTTGCCCAAAAGACAGCAGCCCCTGTGACCAAGGAAAAACAAAAGAGTCCACACATGACAGTCCTGAGGGCTGTGTTGGTGCTGGAAATGCACATTCACTGAAAGCAATCGCATGACATCTAAAGAGCTAAGAGCCTGAAAGAGAGCTTGTAAAATGCCTCGGAAATCACTCCCCAGTGATCTGGAAGAGAGGAATGGATTAAGGGTAGATGATGAGGGTCAGCTTGTGATGTATCACTTCATCATCTCACACCCTTGCCATAGGCTCAGGCAATTATAGCCCCAGGGAATACTTATCACAGGAAAAGAATAAGGCACTCGGAGACGCTAGTGCTTCAAAGAAGGTTAGCTATCTAGATGTCATGGGGCATCTAGATGTCATCAGCATGGCTTATCAAAGCAGTATAATTATAAAAATTATGGAACTAAATTCTTCAAACCATAAGTGGTTGTCAAAATGGCATTTAAACACTGATATGACCTTGCTATGTCCCTGGGCATCAAATGGAGCTTCCACAGAGCACAGAGCAGAGGGCCCAGTTATAAAGAGAGATATGAAGATTTGGGGAAGAAAACTGAAGAAAAAAAATCAAAATGAACAGGTTTGGAAAATACCTAATTTTTAAAGGCAAAAAAAATGGGCTTCTTGTGCCTAGAGAAAAGAAGGAAGCTGTGGTATGATTTTAATAATCAGTCGTCTTTAAACATATGCTGCGCTGTTCTAACAAAATCAGAATGCTATTCAATTCTGCTCCCTTCCCTTGAGGGGCAGAACTTCATGAAAGCATTACTCGGGTGTGCGTTTGTTGTTTCGCTGCCTTAAGAATCTCTCCTTCCTGGGGAAAGCGTGACTCACCAAGATGTGATGAAAGCTTCTTCTCTCTCCTCCTGGAGAGTTTCTGAGAAATTAGTCCTGTGTTTCTAAGAACCAGGCCGGCTTTACCACGGCAAGAGGGTCACCAAGTTTTGTGTGCTGTGTACCATGGAGGATCAAAGTCTAATGAAGAACGAGTGAAAACCCAGAAAGCGGAGCCCAGGGAAAGGGGAGGAGAAGGCAGCACATCTGCCGCCGTCCCTGACAGTCTCTCAGCAGACCCTGGGGCTGGAACATGTGGCCCTGAAGGAGCCATCCCGCAAAAGTCCAGAAGCCCCCAGAGCTGACTCCAGCACTATGGTAGCCTGGAGGCCACTCACCAGAGCCCCACAGGCCTGGAATCAGCGACCTGCCCAGACCCCAGGATCCCTGGGCAGGCTGCTCCTGTCAGGTCAGCGGGGTTGACGGGCTCAGGTTTGAGGCCACATACTCCAAATATTACAGTTTAACCTCCCCTGGAGGAGCAGTCCCCACCACACCCCAGGCCTAAGGCCCTAAGGGACTTGCAGTTGGTGTGGGAACATCTCCCGCACGTGGACTTTGGGGTTGGACTTGGACACCTGGAGCTGGAAACCAGGGATAAGGAACACCCCAGAGACATAACCAAAGAGGAATGCCTGTTAAAATGGAA
>NW_012151758.1:9524-10071 GCF_000956105.1 Propithecus coquereli
CTGTGAAGGGGCCATCCCCAGGTTATTGCAGGAGCACAAAGGAAGAGCACCTGCCCAAGCTGGTGTGGGGTGGGCCGTGCAGCAGAGGCTTCCTACCCTGAATGTGGCTCTTCTCCCTTTGGTCACTCTCTCAATCCTTTTGCAGTGAGTATCTAACAATTTCAGAATAGCATATCTTTTCTCAATCTTAAGTATGGACACTTCAATAAAAGGAAGTTCCTTAGTTATCTGCTCAGACAATGCCAGTATTCTGAGAGTGGGTGGTTCTTGAAAAATAATTTAATAAGAGGGTATGAAAGGTTAAATCTTCCTTCAATTAGAATTAGCTCTATTTATTAATAAAATAAAATCTGCTGGTGATTACTATTAAGTGTACCATTTTATCTCCTTTGGTTTAGCTTCAAAGTGTTAAGTACTATGAAGCTTTTTAATCTTTGGGGTTTTTTTTCTTCAATTCCCTGAGGGTCCCGGCATATAAAGAATTTATATTAGTCCCCCAGAAAATACAGACTTCAACAGGGTAATATAGAAAGGAGAACTACTAATA
>NW_012151759.1:0-1651 GCF_000956105.1 Propithecus coquereli
TGATGTCTTCCTTTCAGTCTAATTCTTGGAATCGTACCAAGCTGCACACCCACATGAAAGAAGAAAGTCAAAACAAAGGAAACAGGAGGGAAACATCTGCTTAACTTACTCCCTCCGTTGCATTAATAAAGGACGTACAAAAGGGACAACACAAGGAGGTACTTGATCCCTTACCCCAGTAGTCTGACCAAGTGGTACGTGTGACCTAACTGATGTTTAAAATTTTATCTGGGGAATCATTTCTCCATTGAGGAAGTACAAAGAATGGAGGTGGAGCAAAGGAAGCTAAAGGCCTTCTCCTAAAAATATTTTTTTAAATATAGTGTGTTTTTATAAATAACAACTTATTTTTATTTTACCCACATTATCATTCCCACTTATTAAACACAGTTTGTTACTAAAAGGGAGAGTCTATGTTCTTTCCTGGGTCACTGTGCATATGGAATTCAAAAATAGACTCTTACATGTTGGGATAATAGAACAGTGACCTTGAAATTCAGTAAGCAGATGAAATAAATCCTCAAAGCCCTTGTAGTCCTGGGGCTGAGTAATGTCGCATCTTAACCTAATAGCGTCCCCTACCTAGCAGGTGAGCCAAGGTGGGGGGAGGGACTCTAGTGAGTGTGGAATAGATCTGGTTTTCAATTCCGCCTCCAAAATGCTAATGTGATATTTGAATGTGACCCTGGACGAACCTAACCTCTCTGCTCCTCAGTTTTATCTTCAGTGAACTAAGGGCTTTGGACTAAATAATCTTTTAGTTCTAAACTTACGTGGCTCAGCAAAAATTGTCATTGCTTCAGCTTCCTCTATTTAAGGAAATATAAGTGACTTCAACCATCAAACTGTCAGCCCCAGAAAAGTAGATTTAAAACGTGTGCGATTTATGACTCACTTTAAAAAGAAAGTGACACTTCCACCAAAGTTTTAAACCAGGTCAGTCTGATGGCAAAGCTGTGCCAGTAAATTGTCTCTACTACTATAAAGACAATGCAGAAATAAATATGCTCCTCAGTGGGCATATTTATTCCAGAGCACCAATTTATTCTTAGGATAGTAAACAATTTTTTTTAACTTTAAAACTGCTTTATGTTCATTCAATAGTGTTATTTTTTCCTTGACTGTAGAGAAGCATGTTAAAAGGTGCAAAGTCCTGATGAGTCTCCATCTCTCCTTACAGTAAAGTATATTGCTGCCTCAAGTCATACTTCACCTGCTCAGGAACCAGACTTGCCTTAGCCTGATATTTTTTACTATCCTCCCAGAAGCCTTTTTCCATTTCCAAAAGTCCACCCTCAGGCTAGAAGCAAATTGGATTCTTTGAACCTATTTTTTTTTTTTTATTCTGGTTCTAAATAGGATTGTAAGAGCTTTAAGAAAGGAAATTATTTGGGGGCAGTGGTGTTAGGTAGTTCTTCCCCTGGGCTTTCTAGACTCCTTTGGTTAGAGAAACCCTCTAATGAGGACAAGGTAACTGGAACCTGTTGAATTGTCACATTATTCTGTGGCACAGATTGTATTCCCAGAGTTGCCCAATAACCTGGCTGATTCATTCAGTATTAATTCATTCACTTAACTGACTATAGGCCAGGTGCCAAAAAAATATTATATTAATACTAATTAGCAAGTTTCAGGCACTTGCCATGTGAGC
>NW_012151759.1:7909-9137 GCF_000956105.1 Propithecus coquereli
AGGGGGTACAAATGTTTTCTTTACATGAAAACCTTGTTTAATGCTTAAGTCAGGACTTTTGCTGTGCCCATCACCAGAATAATGTTCACTGTACCCAACAGGTAAGTTTTTATTCCTTGACCCCCCCTCCTCTTATCACATAGATTGAGTTGCCTGATTAAACTTGTAAGAATGCTACTCTGCTTGACCAAATTATTTCTTTGCACATAAATTTTTAAATTTTTTTCCAGTTATCCATTAGAAAGTCTTACTGTCTTAGTTAAAATCTGAGAGCAAGATCTGTGTCTTATTTATCTCTCTGTTTCTGATACTCAGCAAAAGACCTGGTGCATAGTCATAATGTAGAAATATTGAATAAAATTTAATTAAATTAATCTTGAAATTCAAGGCTTTCTTTTGCCTGAGTCTCTTCTGTCTTTCTAATATTTTATTCTATGATTACTCTTACATTACGCTTCCCTCTTTCCAGTGTTTTAACTTTATATTCTAAACCTTGATTCTGTTTTTCCATCCTTCTTCCTTTTATCCATCCATCAAATACTTTTAAGATAATAGAGGAAATTATCAATGAGATAAAATAACATTTTAAGATTTGAAGGACCCTAAAGGGTCTGCCTCTGAGTGACAAGCACAAAGACAACAAAAAAGCTCCTTATTAATATGTATCATGAATTTTCATAATCCTAGAGATAGAGTATCATAAAGTCTCCAGAGAAGTTATTTTTAAACCATAGACAAAGGCTTCAGGAATTTGGACAGTACTAGTTAAAATGAAAAGCAATGGGGCAAAGACATCAAAATTATCAGGAAAACATTACTCTATGTAGAATTCATAGAAAAAAACTATCAATCAAGTGTGAAGGTATTAAAAAATATCAATTTTCAGATATGCAAGCTTCAAATAATTTATCTTCCAGTCTCCTGTTTCAGGAAATTGTAGGAGTGTGTCATCAGGAAAGACAGGGGATCCGGAAAGCAAGGAGGTGACACAGCAGAGAGGTGGAGTGATCTCCCAGGATGATGGTGACTGATGGAGGACCACGAGTCCACAACGGTGCAGCAGGACTAGAGGGCATTTAGTTCAGATCGAGGTGGAAGGCAGATAGCTCCAGGGGAAAAGGATCTAGTGGGGAAAAAAAGGTAGAATTGCTAGATTACCTGATGAGTTTGGTTATATTGAGAAAATTTATTGTTTGGGAGTATTTTAAGATTGCTTAATGATAGAAAC
>NW_012151759.1:10227-10750 GCF_000956105.1 Propithecus coquereli
TCTGTCTTTCTAATATTTTATTCTATGATTACTCTTACATTACGCTTCCCTCTTTCCAGTGTTTTAACTTTATATTCTAAACCTTGATTCTGTTTTTCCATCCTTCTTCCTTTTATCCATCCATCAAATACTTTTAAGATAATACATCAAAATGCTCTCTGTTGCAAGTAATGGACATTCTAACTCAAACTGGTTTAAATATTAATTGAAATGCTCATTGGCTCAAAATTTGAAAAGCCTGTCTAGTTAGAGAGCAGGTGTCAGTGGGGTTTGATCAGACCTTTGATTCTGTTTCTCCACAATGAGTGACTGAAGGGATTGGCATTCAATATCCAAAGATTGCCAATGAATGATCATTCTACTGTGCCAATGAAGACCTTCCCACTATGGTTCTCACCACAGAGTGATGGTGTCTTTACCATTATAACCCCACAAGTAGGCACAGAAAATTGTGTAAGTAGTGGCACACTTTTCATTATCAAAGCCGTTTTCTTCTTTGTGCTGGAAAAAAGCATATACATAC
>NW_012151760.1:0-1074 GCF_000956105.1 Propithecus coquereli
ACATTTGCGTATGGATTTTTGTGTGAACAGAACTTTTCATTTTTCTAGGACACATAACCAAGAATATGACTGCCAGATCATATGATTAGTATATGTTTAACTTTATAAGAAACTGCCCAACTTTTCTGGCGGCTGTACCAGCTATGTATGAGAAGTGCAGTCACTCCACCAGCGTGTGGTTGTTACAAACATTTTTATCATCGGTATTACCAATTTTTAAAATTCTAGTCATTCTAATAGGTGTGTAGTAATATCTTATTGGAGCTTCAATTTGCACTTCCAAATGGCTAATGATATTAAACATCTTTTCATGTTTATATTTGCCATCCATGTATCCTCTTTAGTGAAATGTCTATTCAAGTTTGTTGGCCATGATTTAATTGGATTGTTTGCATTCTTACTGTTGAGTCTGGATAGTTCTTTATGTATTCTGAATACCTTTGCTGGATATGTGATTTATAAATATTTTCTCATGGTCTTTCACAGAACAAACATTCTTAATTTTGATAAAGTTCAATTTTTAAACTTTTTTCTTTATGAATCATTCTTTGGTGTCATGTCTAAGAACTCTTTGCCTAACCCTTAGCCATGAAGATTTTCTCCAAAGTTTTCTTCTAAAAATTTTATAACTTTATGTTTTACATTTATGTACATGATCCATTTTAGGTTAATTTTTGTAAAAGGTGTGAAGTGTAGGTTGAGGTTCATTGTTTTGCCTATGAATGTTTAATTATCCCAACAATATTTGTTGAGAAAAACTATCCTTTCTCCATTGAAATACTTTTGCATCCAGTCAAAAAGTAGTTGGCTATGTTCGTGTGGGTCTGTCTCAGGGCTCTTTATTGTGCTGCATTGATCTGTGTGACTGCACCTTTATCAATACCACACTGTCTTGATTATTGTGTCTATATAATAAGTCAAAACCAGGTCATGTTATATCTCTATCTTTACTCGTCTTTTTAAAATTGTTTTGGCTGTTGTAGTTCCTTTGCCTTTTTATATAAATGTTAGTGTCATCTTGTATACATCTACAAAGAATCCTTCTGGAATTTTGATAGAAATTGCTTTACACAC
>NW_012151760.1:2639-3313 GCF_000956105.1 Propithecus coquereli
ATTCCATGATGATAAGATAACATAATTTGCATGATTTTAATTCTTTTAAATTTGTTAATGTTTATGTTATAAACGTCCCATGAACACTTAAAAAGAATGTGTAGTCTGTTGCCTTTGGGAGGAGTGTTTATAAATGTCAATTTGATCCCATTAGTTAAAATTATTGTTCAGTTCTTCTAGATCCGTGCTAACATTTTGTATCATAGTTCTCTCTGAGAGAGGGGTCTGAAGTCTCCAACTGTATTTATGGATTTTTCTCTCTCCGTTCAGCTCTGGTAGTTTTTGCTTCATGCATTTTACAGCTCTGATTTTGGGTGCATACATATTTAACATTAGTATGTTTTGTTAGCAAATTGATTCTTCTATCATATGTAATGTCCTTATTTATCCCTGGTAATTTTCTTTGTTCTGTAGTCTGTCTTATCTGATATTAATATAACTACTTAAGCTTTCTTTTTATTAGTGCTTTCATGATATTTTTCTCATCCTTTTACTTTATTTTTAATCTACTGCTGTAATTATATTCAAAGTGACTTTTTATAAACAGGTTATAGTTGAATCATGCCCTCCCCACCCCCTGCCATTTATTTCCATTTTAATTCATCCTTCCAATCTCTGTCTTTTAATTGGTATCTTTAGATGACTTATGTTTGTAAATTTACTCATATATTAGT
>NW_012151760.1:8200-8653 GCF_000956105.1 Propithecus coquereli
TTCCTAAGGGCTGGGGAAATCAGCAGTGAGTGAACAAAACATATACTTCGTATTTTGATATAGTCAGATTCATCATTTTTTGCTTTTTAAATTTTTTCTTTTTAAAACAACTTCATTGAGATATAACTTACATACAGTAAAATGTACCTTTAAGGTATGTGGTACATTTGCTTTCTTTAAGCTTATAGTCTAGTGGAGAGAGAAGACAACAAACAAATTAAAAAGTAAAATTGCAGTATGTTAAGTGATGGTAAGAGATATGGAAAAAATAAAGACAGGATAAGAATGTAGAAGGTGGCCAAATGAAAAAGGAACAGTTTCAATTTTAACACATTGACAGCCATGCTAGAAAAAAATTTTTTTTTTCCTTGGGGCCATGGTGTTTTATTACAAAAACAGAATAAAAACTTCAAAAACAAAATGATCCTTTCTAATTTAATGAAAAATTTGTTA
>NW_012151760.1:10078-10560 GCF_000956105.1 Propithecus coquereli
ACATTATTGTTCTGAAAAGAACACCATAAACAAAATTATTATTATAGAATTACACTTTGTGTCAGATTTGTAACAGATTGGGAGAAGATATTTCAGTGTCAAAAACTGATGAGATTAATATCTACATTAGTCAAATAGTCAAAAAACTTTGCTAATCAACAATGAAAATAAGAAAACAATAGAAGAAAGGGAAAATGTAATGAGTTAGAAATTCACAGACGGGAAGGTTTACATAACCAACAAATGTATAAGGAAATGCTCGACTTCACTAGTAATTGAAAAAATAAAATCAAAGCAAAAATATAATAACATTTTATAGTTGGTAAAAACTAAAGTCATGTAATACCAAATATTTAACTAGAACGAGAGAAATGATAATCTTCATGTTGCTCACAGTAATAGACTGGTATAGTCATTCTTGAGATAAATCTGGCAGTATTTCAATCAATAAATATTTGAGTGCTAATAATGGGCCAGATACT
>NW_012151761.1:0-301 GCF_000956105.1 Propithecus coquereli
TAAAAAATATCAATTAAGTATAACTAAAAGCCATCAACAAAACAAATGACACAACACTGTGGCTATATATTTTAAAATCGTTGAGAATAGATACTAGTATCATCAAACTTGGGAATCATCAAATTTGGGAGTCTGTGATCCAGGGATCACAGGTCTATCCATATCAAAAGATAAAGACAGACTATTAACCTAAGCTGGCAAATGTCAATTAAAAACAAAATTTTTACTACCATTCAAATGTTAATTTTTAAATGTCCTCCTTAAATAACACACAAACTGTCTTTACAATGTAACATACTCA
>NW_012151761.1:3246-3624 GCF_000956105.1 Propithecus coquereli
TATAGTAAATAAAAATTGTTAGTCATTTGGTAGTTCTGTTGGGCTCTGTACGTAGGCCCCCAAATGATCCCCTCTCCGCCAACCAAGTTCTACACAAACTAAGAAAAAGAAATGGCGTAAGGAGGACAAAATACTTCGTTACTAATGAATCGAGTTACAGCTTGATGTCAGAACTAAGCGGATGTGTTGCCTGAGCCCAGATTTGGGCGACTCTCCCACCCATCTCAAGCAGCGCCACTTTGGCCAGAGGAGAGTCACCGCAAGGATGAGTAGGTTACCTACACCCTCAGCAGGCAGGCTCCCTCCAGGGAGGGGAAGCAGCTCTGCGGCAAGCTTAACGTGCAGTTTATTCATGCTAAATGGACCAACTGGGTAAGT
>NW_012151761.1:5519-6532 GCF_000956105.1 Propithecus coquereli
CATTAACGAGTGATGGAAAAAATTGACTATTGGAAAAAAAGAGACCCATATAGACATTTGTTACCATCAAAGCAATCTTAAAAAAAAAAAAATCAAAGAGAACAGGTAAATATGTTAGAAAAACAATCTGATTGGCAAAATATTTCAAGTCTAAAAATCATCAAGTACTGGGAAAGATGGAAAAACAGGAACTCAAACACTGCTGGTGAGAATATGAGTCAGAACAGCCACTCTTAGCTGGCAACTCAGCATTTTCTAGAACAATAAAGATGTGTGTGTCCTTTGACCTACAAATTCTACTCCTAGATGTGAGAAACACATATGTACACAAGAGGACAATTTCACTAGAGCACTGCCTGTAGTAATAAAAACTAAAAACTACCTCCTCATAAGGAAATGACCAAAATATGCTTTATTTATACAGTGGAATACTATTTATCAATTAAAAAGGATAAATATAACAAACATACCGTTGAGTGAAAAAAGTGGCAAAAGAATATGAATTGAATGTTGCCACTTCTGTCGAATTTAAAACAGAAATGTACTTTAGAAACCTTACTACTTTTGGAGAGGAAGGGAAGGAGACTAGTGGAGTGGATCTTGGGATTTAGCTTTATGTTTGTCTCTTTCATTAAAAAAAAATCTGAAGCAAATCTAGTAAGAATCTGATATTTCCAAGTATATACCTAAACATCTAGGCTTTTAAGACACGCATAGAGAAGAGTTAAGGTGCAGGCTCTGAATGGATGGGGAACAAAAATGGAGCATGATGTATGAAGTTAAAAGCCTAGAAGAGCTATAAGGTCTATGAACCAGGAACTAGAAAATATCTGCCCACTGGCACCAGCTCCAGGGAACGAGATGAAAGCAAGCTAGGATAAAGGTGGAGAGTCTTTGGAAAAAGATTTAAAAAACAGAATATTAAGTTCATAACAGTGTGGAGTTGTGGATTGTGAGTTCACCCTACATATACAGCACAGGTCTCCTGAACGAAGGAGTTCACCTAAAAACTT
>NW_012151761.1:8707-9040 GCF_000956105.1 Propithecus coquereli
AGTTATAAAGAGAAGTATCATTGAATACTACAAGATGGTTCAGGATTGATTTTCACTTATAAATTTCCAGTTTTGAATTGAAACATAATAACCACGCTGTCCTTAACACCTTATATAAACATTTTTTAAAAGCATGTGTACAATATGCCACATATACAAAAGAATGTATACACAAAGTATAAATTTTTGAGAACATTAACACCTCCATATCCACTCTCTAGCTTAAGGAAGAGAATATTTTAATACTAGTACCTGTGTAGTTCTCTATGGAATCTTCCCAGCTAGATACCCCTCTCTGCCCCATAGAGGTTAATCTCTTCCTAGATTTGCTTG
>NW_012151762.1:0-261 GCF_000956105.1 Propithecus coquereli
TAAGCAGCTACTATGTGCAAAGGACTGTCCTAAATTCTTTATAAATATTACCTTATTTAATCCTCATATTCACCCCATGAGGCAGGCATTATTATCATCCCCATTTGACAGAAGTGGAAATGAGGCATAATAACTTGCTCATTTTAAAATAGCTAGTAAGTATGGCTGTTGGATTTAAATCTAAGGTAATTCTAGAGTCTATGCTAAATGCTGCCTCTCACAAATATCTTCTAAATACCTAATTTAATTGTTCAGTCAGTG
>NW_012151762.1:3164-3427 GCF_000956105.1 Propithecus coquereli
GATAAATACTTTCAGTTATTAAAAGCTTATTAACTTTTATACCATTTACATCTATTTAATTTATTCACTATTAACAATTATGTTTGGAAAATTTCATGAGACATTAGACACATCTAGCCATTGTCTCAAGTTAAATTATCTATTAACCATTTTTATATTACTGTATGTTAGTCAAGTATCTCAAAAGCAAGAACCTTAAATACATGTATATTTTACAGATAACTCAGACATAATCGTTTTTATTAAAACAACAATATTGAACT
>NW_012151762.1:5087-6581 GCF_000956105.1 Propithecus coquereli
TTTTGTTAGGCAGGGACCAAATCTGCAGGTGGCAGATACAGGCCAGGAGGGCGGTTCCTAGGGGCGGAGAAACTGGGGGATCAATCACTGGAAGAGACTGTAGGAAAATGCAGAACACCTGATAATCAAGTGTATCAATCATCTGGCAACATCCCAGACCTCCTGTAAGCCCTCCCCAAACCAGGCCAATAAAAGGAGACCACCTGAGAGCCCTTAAAGCCTTTTTGTCATTGACCAAACAGAGATTTGGTCTGTTTGAAATACCATGTCTATTTGGAAAGACATACAAAATAAAATTGAGTATTCCAGTTTCATCCAGTAAAAGTGAAGGCCTGGTTTCAAAGAAATTTCTTTGGGGGAGTATAAAAGCCAAGAAGCTGCTAGAATTTATTATCAAATAGGTCTGATTCTGAATTATGCTATAATTCAGCTGTAGTTAGAGACCTGATCTTTATTATCTTTTTAGAAACACACACACGTGCACACACATACACAGACACCCCTAATTTTGCTTAATCGGGCTCTTGGTTGGAGACTTTAAGTCATGTACGGTGTGTTAAGTCAAAATCATTAAAGGTAGTGAACCTTGCAGACAAGTAGTTTAATAGCAGTGATATATCTCACAAATTACAGTCTTAGAATATATTACTGACTGGTTATTGAAAGGTGGTAGTTGAATCAGGGCCAACCTGATTATTCAAGTATTTCTGCTTCCTGCTTATGAGCTTAACACCCAGTGAAAGAGATATCCTGAAGTTGTTATTGTTCATCCAGTTATGGAGAATCTATAAAGAAACCTGTAACCAGTGAGGCTCCTAATGTAAACATTTGGTGACAATTTATTTGCTTTTAATAACTACTATCTCATGTTTGCCACGTGCATGAAGGGTAGACCTGATGAGGCCTTTAAAGTCTCTTTCAACTTTAATTTCTATTATTCTAGCATCCTGAATCTTCTGCTTTTGCCAGAAGCTTTCATTGGTTAAGGTGTCTATTAAGGAAATATGGTTTTTCTTTTGGAGCTTATTAGAAATCCTCTGACTGGACCACTTGTTGTTTCTGATATCACTCATTCTTCTAGCAAGTCATAAAGTGAGCCATCTGGGGACTAGGAAAGCCGTAGGAAGGTGATTCAGTTAGAGTCAGCTACGGAAGATCTGCTATAGTTATAGATTATTCCCAATATCTGGGCTGCTTCAATGCTGTTCCATCCTTGCTTTGCTAAATAAATTTCAGAATACAATTTGGATTAAACCTTTATCAAGCCAAAAGCTTTACAGAGGGACCACTGCTCACAGACGGACCTGGATTGGAAATGAAATACTCATTCATATATTCCATCAAAAAATATTTATTGAGCATCTATTATATGGTGGGCATTCTACTAGGCATTGGGGATAATTTAATGAATAGAACATAGGTTGTTATTGATCTTCAGATGTTCACAGACTGATGGTATTTGTGTATTTCTATTTCTATATGGATTATTATTAA
>NW_012151762.1:9206-9551 GCF_000956105.1 Propithecus coquereli
TTCATAGAGATTATGTAGGTGACTACTTCATCGGGTGGCCGATGATCCTTTTGTATTTTGAGCTTCCATGGGCTAGAATTGGAATTTTAGCTGAGCTGGTGTTTATTATATTTCAGACTACTTCAGTTATATGCAATAGAGTAAAATGTGTCTGTTCCCCTTTTTATCACTGGTAACGAGCAAAGCACCTTATACAGGCAGATGCTCATTGAGTATTTGTTGACCAAATGAATAAATAAATATTGAGTATAATCCTAGAGAGAATTATAGATTGAAATCTTGATATGATTAAATATGTATTTGAAAACAGGAGCTTGACTCAAAACTAACTTAAAATTACCCTTG
>NW_012151763.1:0-622 GCF_000956105.1 Propithecus coquereli
TCTACAAATAGTGTAGTTTGGGGTTTTACAGTTAAGTCTATCTTCTGTTTTGAGGTATGGTTTGAGGTTCCTTTTAATTTATTTTTTTGCATATAAGTGTACAATTGTTCTAGCACCGTTTGGATTGCATTTGCAATTTTGGAGGGTGTATTCTAGGCTTTCTATTATGTTAATTTGATATGTGTCTATCCCTTTGCTAATACCACACTGTATTGGTTGGATCGCTAAACACTAGGAACCAGCAAACTACAGCCCATGATCCAGAACCTGTCTGCCACCTATTTTTGTAAATAAAGCTTTATTGGAGCACAACGGTGCTTATTCGTTTACATTTTGTCTGTGGGTGTGTTTGCGCGACAACAGTAGTGTTGAGCAGTTGCAACAGAATCTATATGGCCCGCAAAATCTAAAATATATTAAGTATATGTCCTTTTACACAAAAAGATTGCCAACCTCTGCTTCAGAGTAAGTCCTGAAATTGGGTTATGTGAGACCGCCAATATTGCTCTTCTTTTTCAAAAGTGTTTTGGCTGTTCTATTTCTTTTGCCTCTGTACGTACGTTTTGGAATCAACTTTTTAATTTCTACAAAATCTTCCTACTGGAATTTAAAAAAATAATTT
>NW_012151763.1:13672-15266 GCF_000956105.1 Propithecus coquereli
CCTCGGGTTCTTCGTCTGTACGTGGATTTAAGTATTGTCTTGTAGGAATGTTGGGATGTAGGAAATGTGTTAAAACATCTCGCATAGTGTCTGGCAATCAAGGGATTTTTCATGACTGTCATTTACTTCTGATATTATTTTTTACCCTGGACCCACTCTCTCCTCTGGAAAATATTTTTGTTCTCCAAGTCATTTCAGAGAATTTGCAGCTGAATAAAAACCTGAACCAAAAATCACACAAAAATGCTGCCCAGTAAATGTTCCATGAGGATTTATTATTTCAGTAAGTGTCGAGGAGTCTTCTCCAGGTAGGTGCAACTAACGTGAATATCCTAATATTATGTGGAGTTAAGGCCCAACTACTTTCCTTCATCCCAGCTTCTCTTCCATCTAAACCACTATTTTCATTCATTTTATCACCACCCAAAATCTAAAGTTGGTCAAGTTACACTAAAAATAACCTAATTAAAATTCCATTTTAATAGGGTCAACTCTGGTTCTCCCAGCCGGGCAGATAAATACCCGGCCAGTGGCTTCGGGGCCTCACTTCATGGGAGATTCACCTGTATCTCCCAGGAACTCCTTGCAGAGGATGGGAATCGATCACTTGGTTCTTGCACTGTGCTCAGCTACATTGGGACAAGAGCACGGGACACCTTCCGCACCTGCCCCAGGTGGGGTTTCTCTCTGTTTTACTCACCAACCAGTAGGAACTGCTCAGGACAGTTCTCCCTTCCAGGCTTTGCTCTCAGCCCTAAGTCACGAGTCACCTGGTCTGAGAGTCTGGTCCCTGCCACCACCCAGCTTCATTACAACCAACTCCCACAGAAGGAACTGCAGTTTCCCAAAGCCCCAAACTGCCCTGGCTCAGGGCACCCACACCCCACTGCTCTCACTGGAAGCGCCACCCTTCAACCCTTCCATCACTTGTTCTTTAGGACTTAGGGGACGTCTCACCACCTTAATAATATGACTCCAGCTCCTAGACTCTCTCATCCTATGGGCAGGGGTGGGTCTGGCTTACCCTAGTGTCTCCGTAACCTGGGGCCTTCCAAAGAGCAGATGCTCAATGAATATTGGGGAACAAATGTGCCAGTGAGCAGGGGCTCTTATTTATTGGGATTAGATTTCCCCTACATTCTCAAGTAAGCCAAGCAAACTCACATACACAAATACATTTTAGTTTTATAGAAAAACATGTGAAAAAGAGTAAGATGCCAAGAAATAACTGTATTTAAATTTTATTTCTCTACTTCATAACTACATATATTTCAATGCAATTTAAATATTTAATCTTTCACATTTCGAAGAAAATTGCTATTCGAATGAAATTCTAATTCCGCCTTGTTCCAAGCAACGAAATGAGATGGAAGGTTTCCTCATTTGTTTTTCAAAATAGCAAACTCTGGGGAGGAGCCAAGATGGCGGATGAGACAAGCCGCCAGTCAGAAGGTCTCTGCAAAAAAGACGAATTTTAGAAGAAAGAGAGAAAAAATAAGTGAGCAGAGAAACATAGATCGGGTGAGGGTCGAAAGGAAGGGTGCCTGAAACTACAGGAGACTCCACGGGAAGACATTGCGGAGGAGAACTGGAA